>NC_081558.1:140556136-140695342 GCF_022355385.1 Mustela nigripes | reverse complement strand
ACGGTCAGGAACACGGCAGGGATGTCCATTATCACCACTGCTATTCAACATAGTACTAGAGGTCCTAGCCTCAGCAATCAGACAACAAAAGGAAATTAAAGGCATCCAAATTGGCAAAGAAGAAGTCAAATTATCACTCTTCGCAGATGATATGATACTATATGTGGAAAACCCAAAAGACTCCACTCCAAAACTGCTAGAACTTATACAGGAATTCAGTAAAGTGTCAGGATATAAAATCAATGCACAGAAATCAGTTGCATTTCTCTACACCAACAGCAAGACAGAAGAAAGGGAAATTAAGGAGTCAATCCCATTTACAATTGCACCCAAAACCATAAGATACCTAGGAATAAACCTAACCAAAGAGACACAGAATCTATACTCAGAAAACTATAAAGTACTCATGAAAGAAATTGAGGAAGACACAAAGAAATGGAAAAATGTTCCATGCTCCTGGATTGGAAGAATAAATATTGTGAAAATGTCTATGCTACCTAAAGCAATCTACACATTTAATGCAATTCCTATCAAAGTACCATGCATCTTTTTCAAAGAAATGGAACAAATAATTCTAAAATTTATATGGAACCAGAAAAGACCTCGAATAGCCAAAGGGATATTGAAAAAGAAAGCCAACGTTGGTGGCATCACAATCCCGGACTTCAAGCTCTATTACAAAGCTGTCATCATCAAGACAGCATGGTACTGGCACAAAAACAGACCCATAGATCAATGGAACAGAATAGAGAGCCCAGAAATAGACTCTCAACTCTATGGCCAAGGGTACTTTCTAATAAAAATCTGTTTCAATCTGTATCTAGAGGAACCTAACCCAAGATACTGGATTCATGTTATAAACTTGTTAAAAGAACTTGTTTAAGGCTCTTGATCTATTATCACCCATTGTGTTCTAGTTTATAAGTGTACCTGTAGCTCCCAAGAGTTTTTATTATTTTCATTTCCTGACAGTCTTTAATATCCCAGGCTTTGTATTTTGAGAATGGTTTTTGTGTTTAGGGCTGGGAGTGGATGGATCAGGGTCACCGGCTAAGAAATCCTCTCTTCAGCAAGGCCAGCGTGGATTTTCCTCACAACAATACAAGACAGAAAAATGGCTATGGATAGCTCATGATACCTCAATTCATTAAAAACATTAAAATATTCTTTAAACTTTTAGATACAGAAACTAGTAATTAGAAATTAGTTCAAATGCAGCAAAGAAAATGCAAGTGCTTTCAGATTTAAGAGCCATAATGATGAAGACCACATAAAAAATGCTTTTTTCTTATGATGGCCGACTTGTCCCCTGCTAAACTTTGGAAATCAGGGTAAACCCTCTACTAACTGTATGAACATAACATTGTTACTACTGATTTTTTTTTTTTTTAACTATGTAGCACAAATCTTTTCAGGGACCCGAAGACGCAGACAAGATACTACAGAGTGAAGGTAGAGGCAAGGGATGGCAGAAGCCCAGAGGTAGAGTTCCAAAATACACACATGCCATAGTTTTACTAGCTCTCCCCATCTTAGAATAAGCAGCAATCAACATGGTAAGAAGAAATCCATAAATAAACACAGAGGTTTCTGGCCTTTTCCCTATGAGTAAATAAAAAAAGCACATAAAAGAAGAGCGCCTGGGTGGCTCAATCTTAAGTGTACAACTCTTATTTCAGCTCAGGTCACTATTTCAGGGTCGTGAGACTGAACCCAGCTTAAGATTCTCTCTCTCTCCCTCTACCCCTCCCTACCCCTTGTGCATGCACGCTCTCTGTCTCTCAAAAAAATTAAAAAAAGAAAAGAAAAGAAAAGAAAAGAGCACATGAAGCAAAGCTCTGTGGCTTATTTCCTACGGTTTCTGACTTCAGTTGTCTGGCAGGATTTGTCCTGCCCTCAGGTTTTTACTGCCCTCCAGTGGCGGGGCGGGGGGGTGGGGTGGTACTCTAGGACTGCAGCACTTCTATTTTCTAGAACTCCTATTCCTCAAACACAGAAGAATAAAAAGGTACCTAACTATAGTCAGTGACCACAGAACCCACTGTTCAATTAGCCTAGCCAAAATACCTGGAAATCAATCTTCCTTTTCTTTTTATGCTAAAACTAATTTAAACTTGGTCAAGCAAAGGGTGCCTGCATTTCCTGCCATGTCTGGAAAAATTAAAAAGCCAAATGAAAGCCCTCTTGAGAAATAACTAATCATTCTATATGTAAGAGAAGTTTAGTGCTGGTATTTCATCTTTGGAATCTACAATGTCTCACGGAAATTCTGACACTTATTTGAAGGATTAAAATCAGTGGAGCATTTTGCCAGTCCCATGTGTTGTGGATTCCTCACGCAAGGAGGCAGGAGGGAAAGTTCGTGCTGTTTTTATATCCGTGTTGCTAAGGTGATTTTCGTGGGATGAAAACACACTGGCAACTCAGTGTTAATTTGTTTATAAAAGAATATGAATGAGTTTCACCTCCTACAGTCAGAAGCACTTCAGCTTCTGCTTAACTCTTTGAATCCAACTGTAGGGGGCAAGGTCATTCTCTAGCAAACCGTGAACCAGCTAGCAAATTAAATAAAAACTCCGTCAGTTGTTTCAGTTGTTAAAAATGCAATTGCTCTCAGCAGTCACATATACAATCTGTTAAATAGTCCCAATTAACTAACTATTTAGAGCACAAAGTGAAAAACAGAATATATGTGAAACTAAGTGAAAAGAAAGATCATTCAATTCCAAAATGAAAGGTACCTTGCTTCTCAGAGCAAGCATCCTGTCAGAAAATCAAAATGGATTAAACAACAGTTGGCTTGTTGGCTTGGATGTATGTGAATGTGTAGTCCTATCTGTTGTTATTTGATCAAATAATATCATTTAATACAATTGTGTCCTTTGGGTCATAATAGTGAGTATAATGGGGCAGAGAGGTTGTGGACTGTCTGGTTTTGCATAAATAATACCAGAGAAACCAAGTAAGAGGCCACAGTTTTCCTGCTAAAGGATTTCACTTTATTGTTTTGTACAGTTCTTCTGAAGGCCTTTTCAATGAATTTGTTCACTATTGCATCAGAAGCAAGACTCATCATGGATCACCGATTCTAAATTATGGAGCAGCTGGCAGAATGCATCTTACCACAAGGTAAAAAATAAAATTCTTACCCTCATCTAGGAGAATATTTTTATAATACAAGAGGGAGCACGGTGATGTCATTATGAGCATGGAATCTGGTGCTCAACTCTCTAGGTCTACTACTTTCTACTTCATCTGGGGGCAAAGGACTTCACCCTGAGGTCTTGTTTCATCTTCTATAAAACAGGAACAATAAAAGTGTCTACATTATATATAAATGAACAGATTTAATCTAACAGATTTGTCTGTTAAGTAGAAGGTAAACATCATGTCAGTATTTTATTATTTTTACTATAGATGTAATATTTTGAATTCTTCAATTAGTAGATAAGAAAAGTTACCATACACTTTAAATTCCAGAGCCAGAAAGTCTTTTTTCCTTAATATGAGAAAAGTGCATTTTGTATGATTTTCTCACTAATTTCTACCAAGACCTTTTTCTCCCCAACTCTTTAATATAAAAGAACCCCATGTTCTCACTATATATTAACTCTTCAAATTATCTGATTTTTCAGGAAGCTGAGCTGTATTGTCCACAGTAAATTAAAAACTTAGAAGGGCACCTGGGAGGCTCAGTGGGTTAAAGCCTCTGCCTTTGGCTTAGGTTGGTTGTTTGCCTTCGGCTCAGGTCATGATCTCAGGGTCCTGGGATCCAGCCCCACCTTGGGCTCTCTGCTCAGCAGGGAATCTGCTTACCCACCCCTCTGTCTCTGTCTGCCTCTCTGCCTACTTGTGATCTCTATCTGTCAAATAAATAAATAAAATCATTTAAAAAAATTTGTTTTAAAAACCAGGAAATACCCTAATGTAGTACGGTTACTTTTCCTGCTCTTGCATTTAAGCTATTTTAATTAAGGAAAAGAATATGGATTCATAGACTCTTAGAATTAAAAGCAATCCTACAAGGCAAAACACCTGATACAGGTACTCTCACTTATTTATATATATTTTATATATATATATCTTATATATATAAAATATATATATTACTACTACAATATACAATTATACTATTATATGTGTGTGTATGTATGTGTGTGTGTGTATATATATGTATATACATACATACATGTGTGTATATATATATATATACATATTTTCATATATATATATATATATGAGAGGAAAACACATATATACATCCTGCTGACTTTTTAGCACTCCTTAAGGGCAAAGACCGTGCCTTATTTTAATTCTGTAGATCTTGCCATTGACTAGTACCCGCACTGAGGCAATACTTATTCAGAATGCTTATTCAGCATTCAGAAATGCTTATTCCTCTATTAAGTATATACTGAGTACTAAATGCCAACACTTGGATAAGCTATAGAGTTATAAAGATAAATAGAACAGTCTTTGCCTTTAAAGAACTCATCATACCAAAGTGTTATAAAAAACTGAAAATTATGCAGTAAGTACTAGATGAGATCAATGGGCAGAGTATGGCAGGTTACGCATGCACTGTAGTGTTCTCTAAACTTTGGGAAGGGGAAAAGACACCTTTGGTCTCACACTTGCTCTCCAACAGCCTTGGACATGGAAGTGGACATAACAGGGCAGAGAGGGTGTACCTTAGCAGTGGTCAGCTCTTTGGATAGCAGTGGGTAATTCAGAAGCATGGCTGGGCATGGAATAAGGGGATTGTGAGGATTTTTGACAAGTCCTTGTCAATTGGACTTCTGAAATGTCCGTCAAATGTTGATAACAGGAGTCAACGAATGGGCTGAATCAGGAAGGAGAGACTTCTCCATGTTTGGCAGGCTTGAAAGCCAGAGACAGTAGAACTCTCAGAGAACTATCCCTCAGTATTAGCCACACCCCTTGTAAGTGTTTTTCTCCAAGGCAGGCCTAGTACCAAGAAGCTCACTCCTGGGTAAGGCAGCTCTTTGTACTGTTAAAAGATTCTTATGTTAAGCTTTTATTTACTTCCCCATAATTACCAATCATCCATGCTGACTCCATCATCTGGAACAAGATATAAAATTAAACCCTCTACCGTATAACATATATTCAAATAAGAGAAGACCCCCTCAATTTTTATGATATCCCTTTATCTTTTATGTTAATTATTTCCAGTTCTTTCAAACTTACATAATTTCCATAGACTTTATCACTCACTTTTCTCTCTCTGAAGTACTCTATTAGTCAGTGATACTCTTAAAGTATGGAACCTAGGACTAGACACTCTGTAAGCCCCCACACTGTATTGAAATAGCTTCAGAGGAGACCAAGGTTACATCTTGTAGAACACAATACAGTTTGCAGAGAAAGAACATGGAAGCACTTTGCAAACTGTAAAGCCCATTTATGGAAACACAGTATAACTAATACTTTGTAGATTTGCTTTCGTGTTCTTTAAATTGCATACATCAAAGGACTTAAATGACTTTGTTCAGAGCCAGTGACTCAGCCATACCTGTAATAAGAAATGGCAATCTTAGTTATTTCTTAATTAAGACTCTTGTAACATAAGGAAGTGTTGGGAAATTAATTTGACAGCCTAAATTAACGTGCATTACTTTAACAATTACCTCTGATTTATTTTGGAGAAGCTAAGCAAGTATTGATTCATTTCTCCAGCCTTCTATGAGTAATCACATTCAAAGTAAACAACATCAATTATTAAGAATCTGCTTTTGCATGGTAACTAACTTTATACTGGAAGAGTGAATGTCAAAATGCATCAGAAGAGACTGTCTGAGTAGATTTTTTGGTAACTTTAAGAAAACCCCACAAAAAGCTAACTTATTTGCAGTACATGTCTTAATTTCTTTCTATATTACTTTTCAGATAATCACATTTTGGTGCTAGAATGAAACTCCAGGATCACCCAGCCTGTTCAAATAAAGACACATGGAGTCAAGAAAGATTTTACGACTATGAAAGCTGAATATTTAGTAACCTAATTAATTTTTATATCACTAGCAAAAAAATTCAGCTGGAGCAATTAATACTTAGACATTAATACTTAATACCTAATACTTAACAATGAATACTTAGCCATCCTAATATAACTGTGACTCAAGTGTGGTTAAAGACCAATCTTAGCTGAGCCTAACTGAGAAGATGGTGAGGGGACACAGTAGTAGATAAAGCTCCATTTCTTCTATCTGGGTAAAGCTCTGATATTCGAAGTTCAGGGTTAGTTTTATTGGTCATTAAAATATGTTCAGAATGATTTATTGGTGTAAAATAGGGTGTCAGTATTTGATGACTAAGTGTGGCTTTTTATTTTTTTATATATTTAAACCATTTTTAAAAGATATTTATTTATTTATTTATTTGACAGAGAGAGAGAGAGAGAGAGCAGAAACCGGAGGAGCGGCAAGCAGAGGGAGAGGGAGAACAGGCTTCCTGCTGAGCAAGGAGCCCAATGCCAGGCTTGATCCCAGGACCCCAAGATCATGACCAGAGCAGAAGGTAGCCCCTTAACTGACTTAGCTACCCAGGTGCCCTTAAGTGTGGGTTTTTCTATTTTTGTTGTTACTTTTCTGGTTCCTCTAACATTTTTTGGTGCTGAATATATCTTATTTGTCATTTGAAGAATCAGATGCATTACTATTTTAGAGAAATATATTTTCTGTTTCTGATTCTCTGATATAAACAGGAAACGATGGGGTAACAAATGATTTCCTATTACAAGTCTAAGTAGATTACACTTTATCTAAGGATTCTTTTTATTTTCCTATGTAACCCTTTTTTCCAACACTCAGGCCTGGTGGGAGCTGGACTAAGGGTACCCAAAAGCCAGTGCCTGAAGCAATGACCCAGATTCAAGTCCTTCCCAGCCCCTTCTTTCATCTCCATTTACAAATCAAAGAGGAGGAGAGGCAGCAGGCTGCCGGGAGGGTTGCTGGCTCCGTGCAGCTTTCTTTTCCCTGCCATAGGAGTAACCTACAGATGACTATATATAGAAACACTGGCAACAGTGTTAGTGGTAGATTTTTGGCTGGTTTAATAATTGTTTCTCTTTCCCATCTATATATTCTAATTTTTCCATATGGTAATATTATTTCATCTAAAAGTCAGTGAAAAGTCTGTAAGATATGGTTGTGTGCAGCAGTACTAGATACTGCTTAAAAATGGCTTTTTAAAATAGCTTGATTTTTATTATCTGCAATGTAAGAAGGCTGCAGAATTTTAGAAGAGGCTGAGATTAGTGATTTGCCTGTGATTACACAGCAAGGAAATGGAGAGATTCTAAAATAATTTTCATTAAATAAATACATTTTCCTGATATGTTTATTTTTTCCTATTGTTTTGTCTTCAGTCTTAAAAGCTGAACCAACTCAGTAAGAAAAGAAAAAGAAAGCCTGGAACCACTTAGCATTTAAGAATAAAATGTATTATACAATGGATTTTTTTTCCCTCAAAACCCAACATTTGCTCATTTTTCTCTACTTTAATAAACATCCCAGGCTAAATTGCTTCATAAGACCTGAGTGTGGAACAGTAAGATTTGAAGGATTAAAAGCTTATTTGCAAGTACGCAATATAAACAGGAACAAACCTGATACTGGTAAATGCTCAAGGTAGGAAAATACATGGGAATGACAATGAATTGAATTAAATCAGTTGTCTTGTAGAGAATTCCATATTCTGGTTTTGATTTATAAGTCAATCTAAAAGTTCTTTAAATAGATGAATTGAACCTATTTACATTTATCAATATAATGGATAAGTTTGGTCTTTTATAACCCAGAATTATATTTACTAGGTGTCTTTCATTAAACAGTCTATTTTCTTTTCTTTTTAAGCTTTTTCTTTTATTGTATAATACTTTGTGTTTAAGATGTATACTTTTTTTAGGGGCGTCTGGGTGGTTCAGTCATTAAGTGTCTGCCTTTGGCTCAGATCATGATCCTCAGGCCATGATCTTGGGGTCCCAGATTCAAGCCCCACATCGGGATCCCAGCTCAGAGGGGAGCCTGTTTCTCCCTCTCCCATTCCCCCTGCTTGTGTTCCCTCCCTTACTGTGTCTTTCCCTGTCAAATAAATAAAATCTTAAAAAAAAAAAAGATGTATATTTTATTAAAATACCTTATTTTAATACTTTTAATCTATGAAGGCCCCTTCCTCCTTAGTTATATGTCAACTCTTTTGTCAACTTCAAATAATTTCCTTTGATTTCTACCTCTTACCCTTGCATCCATTGAGTGTATTCTATTTTCTACTTTTTTCCTTTTTTTTTTTGATGTGTTATTTTGATGGAACAAGGAATATTGAAACACTAATTTTTCTCCCTCATTCTCACCTATGTTGTAGTCTTAGATCTACAATTGAGTATATTTAATCCTCATAACCAGTTCTTTTACTCATTTCCTTAACCATCTCTTTGTTAAAGGAAGTTCATTCTTTAGGAGATTCCCTAGGAAAGACTCATAGGTGGGAGCCTTAATATTTGAAGAACAGCTTGCTGGGTATAAAATCCTTTATTTACCCCTTCTTTCTCTAAGTTTATAGAGAAGGTTGTTGCACTCCTTCTTGCTTTGATTGTTGCTGACAAGAAGTCTGATGCCAATCTGAATTTTTTCCTTTGTAAGTGACTTTTGATTTTGCCTGGAAACCCAGAGATATATTTTATTTCTAAAGTTCAATGATTTTACTAGGATATGTCTCACAGTTTACTATTCTGCATTGACTTTTTCAGATAAAAGATGAATATTACATTCAATATGCCAATCCAGTTTCCTTTTATTTCAAGAAAATTTTCTTTAATCATAGTGTTAAATATTACTTCCCTTTCACTGAAAACTGGGGTGCTGAAAACAGGGTTAGGAAAGACTTTTTTTTTACTCTATATTCTGTACTACATGTTACTTATGCAAAAACAAATAAAATAGTTTTAAAAACTAGCATATTTATTTAATATATTGAATATGCTATGCATTGTTCATCAATCATTATTAATAAAAATAGGATGAAATACTAAAGGTACCTGGATATTGAGCAGATGCTGTACAAAACAATTTAATGAAAGTAGCTATCATGTCTTTTATTAGGTCACTTTTAAAGCCAGTACTCAATTTTATATTTTTGAATATTCACAAAATAAATAAGTTGATTAGTTTAGAAGGAAGAAAAAGTGTTTCTTCTGAAAATCTGATTTGGATTTTCAACTTGTATATATTAAAGTATGTCATCATTATGTTTTATTACACTCTTTGACAATAAAAATTGTAATATAAGTTATAATTAAAGATTTTTAATTAATCAAAAAATTAAAAACAATTGTCAAATGATCCAGTAATTTCTACTACTAGGTATTTACCAAAAGAATATGAAAACATGAATTCAAAGGGATATATGCACCCTTATGTTTACTGCAACATTATTTACATAGCCAAATATGGAAGCAGCCCGAAGGTCTGCCCATAGATGAATGGATAAATAAGTTGTGATATATATACATAGATAAATTCAATTATTATTCAGCCATAAAAAAGAATGAAATCTTGCTGTTTGCAAGAACATGAATGTATCCAGAGTGTACAATACTAAGTGAAATAGGTCAGTCAGAGAAAGACAAATACCATATGATTTCACTCATATGTGGAATTTAAGAAACAAATGAACAAAGAATAAAAAGAGACAAAAAAATGACAGAGTAGACAAAAATAGACAAAGAGAACAAACTAGGGGTTGCCAAAAGGGAGTTACATTGGAGGGATGGCTAAAATAGACAAATGGGATTTCTTTTTTTTTTTAATTTTTAAATTTTTAAATTAACATATAATGTATTATTAGCCCCAAGGGTACAGGTCTGTGAATCGCCAGGTTTACACACTTCACAGCACTCACCATAGCACATACCTTCCCCAGTGTCCTTAACCCTACCACCTTCTCCCTATCCCCTTACCCCCAGCAACCCTCAGTTTGTTTTGTGAGATTAAGCGTATCTTATGGTTTGTCTCCCTCCTGATCCCATCTTGTTTTATTTATTCTTTTCCTACCCTCCAAACCCCCCACATTGCCTCTCAACTTCCGCATATCAGGGAGATAATATAATTATCTTTCTCTGATTGACTTATTTCACTCAGTATAATACCCTCTAGTTCCATCCACGTCGTTGCACATGGAAAGAATTCATTTCTTTTGATGGCTGCATAGTATTCCATTGTATATATACACCACTTCTTTATCCATTCATCTGTTGATGGACATCTAGGTTCTTTCCATAGTTTGGCTATGGACAAGTGCTGCTGTAAACATTCAGGTGCATGTGCCCCTTTGGGTCACCACATTTGTATCTTTAGGGTAAATATCCAGTAGTGTGATTGTTGGGTCATAGGGTAGCTCTATTTTCAGCTTTTTGAGGGACCTCCATGCTGTTTTCCAAAGTGGTTGTACCATCTTGCATTCCCACCAACAGTGTAGGAAGGTTCCCCTTTCTCTGCATCCTTGCCAACATCTGTCATTTCCTGACTTCTTAATTTTAGACATTCTGACTGATGTGAGGTGGTATCTCATTGTGGTTTTGATTTGTATTTCCCTGATGCCAAGTGATGTGGATCACTTTTTCATGTGTCTGTTGGCCATCTGGATGTCTTCTTTGCAGAAGTGTCTGTTCATGTCCTCTGCCCATTTCTTGATTGGATTATTTGTTCTTTGGGTGTTGAGTTTGATAAGTTCTTTATAGATTTTGGATACTAGCCCTTTATCTGATATGTCATTTGCAAATATCTTCTCCCGTTCTGTCAGTTGCCTTTGTTTTGTTAACTGTTTCCTTTGCTGTGCAAAAGCTTTTGATTTTGATGAAGTCCCAATAGTTCATTTTTGTCCTTGTCTTTGGCAATGTTCCTAGGGACTAGTTGCTGTGGCTGAGGTCAAAGAGGTTGCTGCTTCTCTTCTCCTCAAGGATTTTGATGGATTCACAAAGGGGATTTCTTGATGAGCATCAAGAAATATAAAGAATTATATTGTACATTATATTGTATCATTACATTGTACACTTGAAACTAGTGTAACACTGTATGTTATACTCTAATTATAAAAAATTAAAAATTGTAATATAAAAAATAAATCTGAACTATAATTGTATTATTAAGAGTAACATCATATCCTTGTTCTGAAACAGAATTTAAAATAGCTGGAGTCAAATTTGTAATCTGTTCACAGTTAATTAACAGGCTTTTATGACATGTCTTTAACAAATGAATTATGAAATCCATTCTTCTATTTCTATTTTCCTATTCTTGTTTTAAGTTAATGCTTCGTAGCATAAACGACTTCCAGGAAACCTCAATAAATGTAAGCTAGATATATTTGTTTTTCCTATTTGATATATTTTATAGAGCTCTGTATGTTTATTTCAGTCATTTTTTTAAAAAATGCATGATGTAAAGAGATGGGATTATAGAGTCATATAACCTCCTTTTTTTAAAAATGTGAATATGTTGGAGTAACTGTTTATATTACTCACCAGAACCTAATTATACTATACTTTTGTGTAGTATGGCTTTTTGTGCAGCAAATCTTTGTGTGAGAACGGCAGGAGTGGGAAGATTGGGTAGCTTTCATTGAAGTTTTTGCCTTGTGAGCCACCATAAACAAAACAAAAAAACAAGAAAACAAACAGCCAATGAGGAAGGGGTTCAGAAATCTAAATTTTAAATTAGTTATCCATCTCAGGAAAACTTTGAAAATTTCCTTTTTTCCTTCAATTTCCATTGCATTCCTTCTCCAGAATGATTTCTTCAAAGTGGTGGTTCTCCATTTTCCCTTGGGGCAGGAAATGTGGTAGAAGGGAGAAATTGCTTTATCTATTTAAACAGACGTTTGAGGGGTACCTGGGTGGCTCAGTTAGTTAAAAGTCTGACTTCAGCTCGGGTCCTGGGCTCAAGCCCTGTGTCAGGCTCCCCACTGAGTGGGAGGTCTGCTTGTCCCTTTCCCTCTGCCCCTTCCCCTGCTCATGTTCTGTCTCAAATAAAATCTTTATTTTTTAAAAAAGATTTTATTTATTTATTTGACACAGAGATGGGAGAGCGGAGCACAGGTAGGTGGAGCAGCAGGCAGAGGGAAAGAGAGAAGCAGGCTTCCTGCTGGGCAGAGAGCCGGATGCGGGGCTCGATCCCAGGATCCTGGGATCATGACCTGAGCCGAAGGTAAATGTTAACCAACTGAGCCACCCTGGTGCCCTATCAAATAAAACCTTTAAAAAAAAAAACACACGTTTGAATTGGAATTCTAAATTTGTCAGTTCCAAGTTTCATAACAATGAAAAATTTACTTAACCCCTTGAACCTCTCATTTTTTTAAATAGAAAAAAACCATAAGAATACCTACTTACCTGGTCTTGGAAATTAATCAATAATATGTGAAAAGTGATTAACACAGGTTAGATAGATGTTAGCTCACTTATCTTTCTGCTCTCTGTGCTTCATTTAGAATAACTTTCAAAATAGGCTGGCTTAACAAAAATGAGTGCCTGTGTTATATCTCTCAAGGGTGATATGACATTACATAGTAAGTCTGAAATGAAAAAGCAGCCTTATGGACGGCTCCTAATAGAAGTTTCCTTGTATTAATATATTTTATTATTATGATATTCCTAAACTATTTTCTATTTCCTATATCTCATTGATTATAGAAACAAGGCATGCATGTATCCATGATTGGGTGAAACTAGGGTATATTAGAGAATTCAAAATTCATAGATGTAGGTAAGAAATCATAGGATAAGAGATAATAATTGATTGTAACAAAAAGCTCTCATTCTTTTGGTAAAAAACTGGTTGTTCCATAGCCATCACAAAAACATCCACCCGAAATGGTTTTATTTCTGTCTAATCAATCACTGACTGTTCCATATCCATGGTTCTAAGAAATCACCAAAACTGATTTTAAATGTTCTTAATCAATCAATGACAGCTGCTTCAGTGAATATATTTATGAAAGTCAACCAGTCAGTGAAAGCCTCATGCCTTGAAAGTCAGCCAATTGGTGGCAGATTCATTCCACTGAACATACTTCTAAGGCTGCCATCAACCCATTCTACTTCTGTAACTAACACAAAATGCACTTTTATGTCCAATACAAAATATGTTTCTAGACTGACATCACCATAGTCTTGCCTTTGTAGCAAACATGCCTCAAAACAAAATTTACCCCCCCAAACCTGCATAGCATCAGTGGCTTACTTTGTCTAAGGAGACTGTATCTAGCATTGCTCTTCCTTAATTAAGAAAATGCACTTTATGCCCCATTTTGTTTCAAATTTTGAGTGGTGGTCTCAAACGTTGACAGGAGGGGGCAAAGCTGCTAAGCAGATTGTTTTCAAGCATTTAAGAAACACTGTAATAAATATTAGGAGTTAGCATTAATTTCTCAAGAAAAGTCCAAGCAATACAATTTTAAGTTCTTTGCTGCTTCAGTTAATTCCCTAATATTTATTGATTATCTACTATGATGGAGGCACCATTCAAAGAACTGCACAGACATAAATTACTAATATATGGCCCATTCTTTCAAAGTCTCAGAATATAATGGCAGAGATAGAATACACATAGAATTGTAGCAAAATATAAGGATTGCTGTAAATGGAGTCTGTACAGAAAACTAAGATAATAAGGAAGAAAGATTTGCTATCTTTGTGGTGGTAGATGGCTTGAGGATGGGGACTCACTGAGTAAGTAACATTTGAGTTGCATCTTGAAAAATGCATAGACATTGAAGCAACAGAGACAGTAGGAGATGGTAAACTGGCAAATGGAAAGGCTCATAGCCATGAGCAAGTATGGGATATTTATTTCGTGAGGCAAGGAAGTTTGTAGTGATGGGTAAATGAGAGGAGTTACAGTGCTAAAACAGGCAAAGATATGGGGGACCAGTTTGTGGAGAGACTTTTCTGAATACAGAATGGGAGAGGAGCAAGACTAAAAGCCAGTTGTCCATAAGTGACATAGCATGAGTTTGAAATAGTTTAATGATTGCCTGAGCTAAGACCATGGAAGGACAAGGATGATGAGCAGGAGGGAGAAGTTTGGTGGATGACGGTGTTATTACACAAGGCAGGTCTTTCTAGAAAGGGTTATGGGTATAATGGCAAGATAAGGAATCTAATATGAGATATGTTGAAGTTGAGAGGACTTAGAGATACTTGGCTCTTGGTGTGTAGATGTGTTAAATCTGATCCTCTGAGAAGTAGCTGCCAAGATAGGATCAAGTATATATAAGCGAATTACTGGGGGAAACACTCATGAGAGAGAAAGAGGAGAAAGGCAGGGAGATCCTTCAGACCACAAAGCAGGTCTGACACCCGTGATTAAGAGAGGGAGAAGGAAGAATATTTGGGAAGAAAGAATCAGACTGCAGCAATCCTGAGAAAGTCTTCTCCAGCCCAAATGCAGTCCTCAAGCCAAAGTCACTTATTAGAGGACTCCTGTGCTACAGGGATGACCTTGCACTAGAATCCCACCTCACTCCATAATTAGCTGGGAGCAGCCCAGGAAAAGCATAGTGTAGATGTGGTAGTTGACCCATTAGGGCAGCAGTGAGGCTGTTAGTTAACTCTGTTCCCTATAGCAGGAGATGGTAGCACATTTTTATGGCTATAGTAAGTGAAAGTTGAATTTATGGCTGAATAATACCACTGGAAACAGAGGAATGAGCATGAGAAGAAAAGAGGAATGTGGGAAGCACTCTTGACCTACCATGTGTAAGTGTGAAGAAAGCGAAGTCAATCAAGAAGATCTAGAATTGATCAGAGGAATTGGGACCAGCATTGAAGATTCAAGAGATTCAAAAAAGAGACTATGGTCAACAGCATTAAGTGTTACAAATATGATAAACAGGAGGAAGATGTGATATAAATAACTGAATTGAAGACTTGTGGGTCACAGAGACCTTGGAAAGAGTAGGTTCAGTGCAAGGACATGATTATAGCAATCATGAGACTCTAATGAAACCTGCAATGAAGGAAGAACAAGGGCAGATATACTAGCTTAAAACCAAGGGATTAGGGACAGAAGAGGGTGCTTTAGGGAAAGGGAAGAGTTAAGCATATTTGTTGAAGAATAAAGCAATCAGTGAAGAAGAAGAGAGGATCTGGAAGATGAGGATGAGTCTTAATATGCCTCATGTTCTATCTGGGGAAGGAAATTTGAATAATCACCTAGAGTATATATTTTGTTTTCTAAAAAGCAGCATTTTTTTTTCTTCTGGATAGAAGTGGGGGAAAAAAGTACAAAGTCGAGGAGTGTAAAAACACAAAATGTCACTTTAGGAAATGGGAAAGATATCTGAATAGAGACAAATGACAGGATCGCCCAGCAGCACTGAGGAACAAATTTGAGGTTGGAAATATAAATACATAATAAGTCCAAGCAACCCAGTTATGCAAAATCCTCCAGTAGTGTTTGGCAGCTTTAAAGTACCTGTTGAGCAAACAGATGGTTGTATTAATCCCAAATTAGGGACTAGTAATTCAGATGGGCTAGAATGACAAGGGGTGAGGGACTGGAGGATATAGACTAGAATTCATTGAATTAGTGCTCTAGGCTAAGTGGGGAAAGAAGAAATGAGGCTACTAAATTGGGAGTAATGACAAAAAAAGTAATATGAGCTGGAAAAATTTTATGCTTATGGAGATGTGTAAATGTATTTTTGACAATAGATACTAGAGTAAGATGAATTAATATTCTGGACGTAATGTTAATACCTGGGTATTAAGCCAAATGGAACCATGAACTCTGTAATTGGCTCTCCTTAACTCAATATTTATACCTGTGATTTAGATAAAGATGTGCTTATTGAAAGAACAAAGAATCAATATTTAAATCATATTTTATGATAGGGCCAAACAAAAGACTTCCTTTTCAAAATAAGTGGCACTATCTTTCCTGAGTGCTTAATTCAAAATGATAGGCACCATCCCTAAATCTTCTTTTTCTCATTTATACATTCAACCATGGCAAGTGTGGTCAGTTCTATCTTGAAAATACATCACAGATTTTCATGTACCAGCCCCCACCATCTCTCATCTAGATCACTGCAAAATCCTCCCAGCTGCTCTTCACACGCATTATTTCCTCCTCTATAGTCTATTCTCCACTGAGCAGCCAGAGCTATTCAACAATATAAATCAACTCATTCCAATCCTCTGCTCAAAAGTCTCATTACACTTTGCAAAATCCACACCATTACTGTGGTCTATAGTGTTCCATATGATCTGGGTGCTGGTTACATCTTTACCTCATCCCATACTACCTTCCATTTCACTCATCGTGTTTTAACTACATGGGCTTCCTTGCTGTTTCCTTGCTGTTTAATAAAAAATTAAACATTTTTTATATTTTTTATGTTTTGAAATGATAAATTTTAGTAATATTGGGTTATACAAAATATATTATTAAACTTGTTCTGTTTCATTTTACTCTTACTAAAATATGGTTATTAGAATATTTAAAATTGTCTATAGGTTTCACATTATTTACGGGGCAACACTGCTTGTCACTTCTGTATTGTTACTACCTGAGCGTGTTTTCCCCTACATGACTATGGGTGGGTTGTGGACTGCACTTGGGCAGCAAGGTGAGCAGTCAGGAAAAAGACCTAGACATGGAGTAGAAGAAAATGAGGACAAACTGCCAAGTACTTCTACATCTGTCCATCACTGCATTTTCCTGCCAAAACCTTCAAAAGTATTGACCACTACTCTCCCCGTGCTCTCTCAATCTTATGTAAGGTTCTCTTTTAACTCTAACTCAGAACTATACTGGGAAGGAGGTGATAGGAAACATATTTCCCAGATTAACCCACTGGTCAACAGAACTTCAGCACGGCTTCTAAAAGTACTCCTTGGACTTGGAAACCATGTCATAAAAAGAACTGGCTTATGAAACTGAAGATATAATCATTCTAGGATGAATAAGAGAGGATTAAAAAGGGGCATGAAGTATTGCAAACACTGTTGAAAAGAAGAAATTTACTTCATGAGTATACACCCTTCCAATTCTCTCTCCTTCCTTATCTATGAAATATATCAATATTTTTACTGATTAAAAATTCCTTCTCACCTGTTCTAAGTACTTTTCAAGAATGGACATGTGGGGTTACAGGGATGATCAACTCAATTCCAATTCCACATAAGAGAGAACTTTCTAACACCTAGAACAATGGAGGGATAGAGTAGACCATCTTTAAACATGATGAACTACATGACAACTGGAGGTATTCAAACCTGGTATATGAAACAGAGAAACTGGATGATCATTTAATAAGTGTACTGAAGAAAGGACTTGGGAACCTCTCATGAGTGTGGATTCACTGATCTCTGAAGTGTTAACTAAGTATAAAATTTTTGATACTCTAAACTTCATTTACCAGTACTCAATCATTTCGAATTACTATTTAGTTAAACTTTAGGTCTATATTCTAGTTATTAAAAAAAAAAAAGTTTTATTTCATCTAGGGAGATGCTTAGGACTTAAAGGCTCCATTCTTTGATTTTTTTCAT
Organism: Mustela nigripes; assembly: GCF_022355385.1. Classification (NCBI taxonomy): domain Eukaryota; kingdom Metazoa; phylum Chordata; class Mammalia; order Carnivora; family Mustelidae; genus Mustela; species Mustela nigripes. The sequence goes on along the minus strand of NC_081558.1, from coordinate 140,677,767 downwards.
AGCCTTGGTCTCCTGGAAAAATGTGTTTTTTGCATTGAAAGTGCATCAATCTTTTTCTCAGTCTCTTTATTCTGATAAATATGACTCTTTTATTATTGCTTCATTGTTAATTGACATAAAGAATATCTTTAAGAATCATGTGCACTCATTAAATATAAGTCAACCCAAAGGTCATAATCTAGAAATAAACTCTAAAAATGTTAATATAATTCTCTCTACTTTTTCAAGCAGATATGTAGATTATTTTGCATAATTGAAGTTATCCCATATATATAGTTGTATCTCTTGTTTCACTTAACATTATGTTGTGAGTTTTTCACTATATAAATCAACCTTCTTTAAAGGCCTAAATATTAATAGCCGTATAATATTCCATTAATTGGACATTTCAAAATTTACTTAAACATTTTACTATTCTTGGATATTTAGGTTATTTCTTATATCTAACTTTTACATTTAAAGGTGTTAATAAATATATTCTTATTTAATTACCTGGCAATTATCATTGGCTTGTCTTAGCTCCTTTGAATTACTATTACTATCCTCTAAATTTTTCATTTATAAAGCATATTCTTTTCCAATTGCTATGCAGCATGGGATAAGATGATTTTTAAAAATTATCTCAGATAATCCTAGATCTTTGTATTATGCCTTTTATTATTTTAAAAATAAGTGACAATAAGTTTCCTTAAATATACTCGTTAGATATGCAACAGAACCAGCTGTTCTTTATATCTTGAGACTCTGTCATGACCTCTTTAGGGCAATTTATTATAAAGCGTGCCCTCAGAAAAATATGACTTATTATAAAAATCCTAAGAGAGACTAGTATCTTTCCTAAGATAGTCTTGAAAAGTCCTTCACTGAGTAAAATGTAAGGAAAGAGGAAACTCATGGAATGGGAGAAGATATTCACAAATGACACTACAGACAAAGGGCTGATATCCAAAATCTATAAAGTACTCCTCAAACTCAACACCCAAAAAACAAATAATCACATCAAAAAATGGGCAGAAAACATAAACAGACACACGAATGACGAATAGACACATGAAAAAATGTTCATCATCACTAGCCATCAGGGATATTCAAATCAAAACCACATTGAGATACCGCCTTACACCAGTCAGATTAGCCAAAGTTAACAAAACAGTAAATAACAAGTGTTGGAGAAGATGTGGAGAAAGGGGAACCCTCTTACACTGCTGGTGGGAATGCGAGTTGGTGAAGCCACTTTGGAAAACAGTGTGGAGATTCCTTAGGAAATTAAAAATAGAGCTTCCCTATGACCCTGCAATTGCACTACTGAGTATTTAAAGATACAGATGTAGTGAAAAGAAGGGCCATCTGTACCCCAATGCTCATAGCAGCAATGACCACAGTCACCAAACTGTGGAAAGAGCCAAGATGTCCTTCAACAGATGAATGGATAAAGAAGATATGGTCCACATATGCAATGGAATATTACGCAGCCATCAGAAAGGATGAATACCCAGCCTTTGTATCAACATAGACAGGACTGGAGGAGATTATTCTAAGTGAAATAAGTCAAGCAGAGAGAGTATCAATTATCATATGGTTTTGCTTACTTGTAGAGCATAAGGAATAACATGAAGGACATTGGAAAATGGGGAGAAGTGAGTTGGGAGAAATTGGAGGGTAAGATGAACCACAAAAGACTGTGGATTCTGAGAAATAAACTGAGGGTTTTGGAGGGGAGGTGGGTGAGGGGTTGGGTGAGCCTGGTGGTGGGTATTATGTTATGGAGGGCACGTATTGCATGGAGCACTGGGTGTGGTGCATAAACAATGAATCTTGGAACACTGGAAAAAAAATAAAATAGCATTACAAAAATAAAAAAAAGAATTTAGTTGGGGCTTTAGCTGAGGCTTTTCCCAATTCTAAATGTGGCTCAAGTGAGGAATTACTGTTCTTTTTTGATGTTGAGAAGAAGAGCACATAAAAAGAAATAAGCTGGATGGATGAAATTGTTGGAACAGAGGTTCTTGATATTTCCAGGGATAGCTGTTATTATCAGATTCTAGACTTCCAGACATCGGATTTAAATTACATAAACTTCTCTTCCTCAATATATAACAAAATGAGTAAATTATATATATTTTAAATATTATATTTGATATATGTTATATATTTATCTATATACATATATATAAACTTATACATAATATAAATATACATTATATATTATATAATGTATATATTAATATATATATAATATAAGTAAATTTTACATGTAAAATATTTATAGATATAAAATATATATTTTAAATTTTATATTTTAAATAAATTATATATATATTTCTCTAACAACACTAAAGAAATGAACACATTCAGATACTCTATTCCTCAGAAGAAAGATGAGAAAGAGGGGGACAGAGAGAGATAGATACATAGGGACAGGCAGATGGACACACAGAGAATGAATGAGAATAGTGAGAAGTTATTTATGTTATTGCTGCACAGAATCACACAAATAAAATGTCTGCACACAGCTCTCCAAGTATGAAGAAAAGAAAAATAATGACATGGTACCTTGCAAGCCTACTACAAATTATAAAAAAGTAAATAGGTAAATCAATCAATCAAAGCAAAGAAGGATAGCATATATAAGATGTGTATAATGGCAATCTTTTTGGTGGTAGAATTCAGAAGTATTTTAAAAATTTTATCTTTTCTTACATGGTTTGAATTTGTTTCAATGTGTAAAATGCCCTTTAAAAATGTGTGGCAGTGACTTCTGAGGAAGATGGTAGAAGAAAAGGACCCTAAGCTCACTTTGTCCCACGGACACATTGGCTAACACCCACATCAGTGTAAATAACCCCAGAAATGACCCAAAGACTACCAGAACAGACTCTCTACAACTAAATGTAGAAAAAAGTCCACATCAAAAAGGGTAGGAAGGGTAGAGGAGTCAGGAACCAAACAGACCTTCAGGACTCTCTGTGGAAGGGAGGGATACAATAGGCACAGAGAGGGGGAAAGGAGCAGACCTCATGTAAATTTTACATGTAAAATTTACTTGACATGACATGAGAGACCCACATTAGGAAGAAAATCCCTATAACATTTGGCTTTGAAAACCATAGGGTCTTAACACTGTGAGTAGTTACAACCAGTGGGGCTTAACACCTGTAAGTTTAAAAATCAGTAGGCTTGGGCCTGGGAGAGTGAGAGGGTGATAAACTGAGTCTCTGCCCTTAAAGAGATAGCATAACAAACAGCCCCACTGAGATACAGCCAAGAAGCAGCATTTTGAAAAATGTCTGAGGTCTGCAGGAAGATTTCTTTACTAATCTCAGAGCATGTGCTGGAGGGGCAGGGATCTTTAGGAGACTTCTGCCAAAGCAAAAGAGGTGGTAGGCACCATTTCCCTTCCCTGCCTTGTAGCACAGATACACAGATACCTGTGGGAACCAACTCAGTGTGAACATCCTCCACCTGGCTTGCTAACAGCATATTTGCTTGTCTATGGACCAACCTCTCCAATCTACTCTTACCTGTTCTCGAAAGTGACTACAGTTCCCATCTTATAGTAGACTAGTGCACATTTTGTTAACACCAAGCTCCTGCTACCACATTCTTCTGCATATCCACTCCATTCAAAAATACCCTTAGCAGGAATCTATCTAAGGTAGCCTCTGACAAGCACTGAAGTGTGCTAGCAACACTGATAGGGCCCAGCAAACCTCCAAAATGACTCCTGCCCCAGGAGGAGGGGAAGATCACTACCACAGGTCCTACTGTAGCTCCAGAAGTGGGCTGGGGCAGAAAACTGGTCTGACTGCAGGTCCCAACAAAAGCTTCTTAGAGGGCAACACAGGGAGAGTGTCCTGAGATTTGGTATGACTGCACCTCTGGCAAACACCTGATCTGACCCAACTCTCGCCCAAGGCAGCCCCAGACTGGCACATTAACACAGAATACCAAACCTTGCCCATAATAGGCAAAGAGAGCCACTGCAGATGACTGGCCTAAAGGCAAAAGTGGTTCAGCCATCATGGTACGGTATATGCAACATACATAGGAGAGACTCCTAAAGCAACAGGTTCTGTTGGACAGGGTACACTACACTGCTGGGCACTGCAGGACCTCTTCTTCACAAATCTGCTACTACAAGGAGCAGAAGATGTAGCTGACTTTCCTAACACATAGAAATAAAGAGTTAGACAAAATGAGGAGACAAAAGAATATGTTTCAAATGAAAGACTAGGACAAAATTACAGTAAGAGACTAAGCAAATGGAGTTAAGTAATATGCCTTATAAAGAATTCAAAGTTATGGTTATAAAACTACTCACTGACTTGAAAACAGAGTGGAGGATTTCAGTGAGATCCTCAATAAACAGATAAAAAACATAAAAGAGAACCAATCAGAGATGAAGAACTCAATAACTGAAATGAAATATACACTAGAATGAGTAAGCAGTAGACTAAAGGAAGTAGAACACATCAGTGACCTGGAGGACAGAGAAATGGAAAGCAATGAAACTAAATAGGAGAAAGAAAAAAAGAATAAAAAATGAGAAGAGATTAAGAGAACTCAGCAACACCATCAAACATAATAGCATTCACATCACAGGATACCAGAAGGAGAAGAGTGAGAAAAGAGGGCAGAAAATTTATTTAAAAAAATAATAACTGAAAATTTCCTGAATTTGGGGAAAGAAACAGAAATCCAGACCCAACAGACACAGAAAGCCACCAACAATTCTACCTAGGGAAGTCCACACCAAGACATATAGTAATTAAAATAGCAAAAAATTAGTGATTAAGAGAGAATTTGAAAAACAGCAAGAGAAAAGTCACATACAAAGGAAATCCCATAAGGCTATCAGCTAATTTTTTAGCAGAAACTTTGCAGGCCAGAATGTGAGGCAGTAATCCATCTAAATCTTAGAGGAGAATGCAGGCAGCCATCTCTTTGAATTCAGATACAACAACTTCTTGCTAGATGTGTCTCCAAAGGTAAGAGAAACAAAAGCGAAAATGAACTATCAGGACTTCATTAAGATAAAAAGCTTTTGCAGAGCAAAGGAAATAGTCAACAAAGCTAAAAGGCAACCTACAGAATGGGAAAAGGTATTTACAAATGTCTTATCAGATAAAGGGCTGTTATCCAAAAATCTATAAAGAACTTGTCAAATTCAATACCGAAAAACCAAAAAAATTTAGCCACGAAATGGGCAGAAGACATGAGCAGACATTTGTCCAAAGAACACATAAAAATGGCTCAGACACATGAAAAAATGTTCAATATCACTGAGCATCAGGGAAATACAAATCAAAACCACAGTGAGATATCACCTCACACCTGTCAGAATGGCTAAAATGAACAACTCAGGAAACAACAAATGTTAGTGAGAATGCAAAGAAAGGGGAAAACTCTTACACTATTGGTGGGAATAAAAACTTGGTGTAGCCACTCTAGAAAGGAGTATGGAGGTTCCTCAAAAATAGATCTATCTCATCACTCAGCAATCACACTACTAGGTATTCATTCAAAGGATACAAAAACATAGTGCTTTGAAGGGGAAAAGCACTCCAATACTTAGAGCAGCAATGTCCTTAGTAGCTAAAATATGGAAAGAGCCCAGATGTCCACTGATGAATGGATAAAGACTTTATATATATATACATATATATATATATGTATATATATATATATATATGATGGCTGAATATATATATATTTGATGGCTGAATAATATTCCATTGTATGTGTATTTATATATACATATAATGGAATATATATATATATATACATACAATGGAATATTATTCAGCCATCAAAAAGAATGAAATCTTGCCATCTGCAATGATACGGGTGGAACTAGAGGATATTATGCTAAACAAAATAAGTCAGACAAAGACAAATACCATGTGATTTTATTCATATGTGGAATTTAAGAAACAAAACAGAAGAACATAAGGGAAGGGAAGGAAAAGTAAAATAAGATGGGAGGGAGGCAAGCCATAAGAGGTGCTAAACTCTAGGATATAAACTGAGGGCTGCTGGAGGGGTGGTGGGAAGGCATAATTGAGTGATGGACATTAAGGAGGATACTTGATGTAATGAGCATTGGGTGTTACATGTAACTGATGAATACTAAATTCTATCTCTGAAACTATTAAAAAATCAGTCAAGGAATTCACAAAATAAAAGGATGTAAAGTATGACACAATATACCTAAAACTAGAGGGAGAGAGGAATAAAAATTTAATGCTTTTAGGATGGGTTGAAACTTGAGTGACTATCAACTTAATATAGACTGCTATATGCAGAGGATGTGATAAATAATCCAATGGTAAGCACAAATCAAAAACCAGTAATAGATTTGCAAAGAATAAAGAGAAAGGAATCCAAGTATATCACTAATGAAAGGAAGCAAACCATGAAAGAAGAGAACAAGAGAAGAACAGGAAAGAACTACAAAACCAAAATAAAACAAGTAACAAAATGACAATAAGTACATACTTATCAATAATTACTTCAAATGTAAGTGGACTAAACACTTCAATAGAAAAAAATAGGAGAATGGGATGAATAAAAAAGCAAGATCCATCTATATGCTGCTTACAAGAAACTTACTTTAGAACTAAAGGTACAGGCAGATTGAATATGAAGGGATAGAAAGGCATTAACATGCTAATGGAAGTGAAAAGAAAACTGAGGTAGCAATACTTGTATCAGACAAAATAAACTTTAAAACAAAGACTGTAATAAGAGACAAAGAAAGACTCCATGTAATCATTAAGGGGACAATCCAATAAGAAGATATAACAATTGTAAATATTTATGTACTCATCATGGGACCACCCAAATACATAGCTGCTAATAACAGACATAAAGGATGTAATCAATAGTAATGCAGTAACAGTAGAGGTTGGTAATACTCCACATATATTGATGGATAGATTATCTGAACAGAAAAATCAAAAGGAGACAGTGGCTTTGACACATTGGAATAGATGGGTCTAACAGATATGTTCAGAACAGTCCATCCTAAACCTGCAAAATACACATTCTTTTCAGGTGCATGTGGAACATTCTCCAGAATAGACCACAATGATCAAAATGATTGAAGTCATACCTTCAATTTTTTCCAACCACAGTGCTTTGAAACTAGAAATCAGCCATAAGATAAATGTGGAGATTAAATGACATGCTACTAAAAAATGAATGGGTAAACCAAGAAATCAAAGAGGAAATCAAAAAATAAGTGAAAATGAAAATACAATAGTCCACAATCTTCGTGATGCAGTAAGAATTGCTCTAAGAAGGAAGTTTATAGCAATACAGGCTTTCCTCAAGAAGAAAAATATCAAGCAACCTAACCGTAAACCTAAAAGAGCTAGAAAAAGAACAAACAAAACCCCCATACCAGTAGAAGGAAGGAAATAATGAAGATTAGAGCAGAAAAAATGATATAGAAACTAAAAAAAGAACAGAACAGGGGCACCTGGGTGGCTCAGTTCCTTAAGCGTCTGCTTTTGGATCAGTCATGATCCCAGGGTCCTGGTATTGAGCCCTGCATCGGGCTCCTTGCTCAGTGAGAGCCTACTTCTCCTTCTCCCTCTACCTGCCATCCCCCCTGCTTGTGCTTGTGCTCCTTCTCTCTCTCTCTCAAATAAATAACGAAAAAAATTTTTTTTAAAGAACAGAACAAATCAATGAAATCAGAAGTGGCTCTTTAAAAAGATTAACAAAATTGAAAAACCTTTAGCCAGACTCATCAAAAAAGAGAAAAGACTCAAACAAACATAATCAGAAATGATAGAGGAGACATAACAACCAACAGCACAGAAATGCAAAAGATTATAAAAGAACACTATGAAAAATGATATGCCAAAAAACTGGACAATCTAGAAGAAATGGATAAATGCCTAGAATCACAGAACCTCCCAAAACTGAACCAGAGGAAATAGAAGATTTGAACAGACCTATTATCAGCAATGAAATTGAATCAGTAGTCATAAAACTCCCAAAAACCAAAAACCCAGGACAAGGCAGCTTCACAGGTGAATTCTACCAAACATATAAAGATCTATTATCTAGTCTTCTCAAACTATTCTAAGAAATAGAAAAGGAAGGAAAGCTTCCACATTCATTCTATGAGGCCAACATTACCCATACCAAATCCAGGTAAAGACTAAAAAAAAAAAAAAAAAAAAAAGAACTACAGTCCAATATCTCTGATAAACATAGATGCAAAAAATCCTCAACAAAATATTAGCAAGCCAAATTCAACAATACATTAAAAAAATCATTCACCAAGATCAAGTGGGATTTATTCCTGGAATGCAAAGGTGGTTCAATATTCACAAATCAATCAATACGATACACCACATTAACAAGAGAAAAGATAAAAGATGTATGATCATTTCAACAGATGCAGAAAAAAGCATTTGACAAAGTAAAATGTCCATTCATGATAAAAACCTTCAACAAAGTGGGTTTTGGAGGGAATACACTTCGACATAAGAAAGGCCATAGATGAGCTGACATCCTATTCAATGGGGAAAGACTCAAAGGTTTCCACTAAGTTTAGGAACAAGATGAAGATGTCCATGCTCACCACTTTTCTTCAACATAGTACTGGAAGTTCTAGCAACAGCAATCAAGACAAGGAAAAAAAAAGACACCCAAACTGGTAAGAAAGAAATAAAAATTTTACTATTTGCAAATGACATGATACTAAATATAGATAACCCCTAACACTCCACCAAAAAGTACTAGAAATGACCAATGAATTTAGTAAGGTTGCTGGGTGAAATATCAATATACAGAATATATACTGTATACAGAATATATACGATATATTCTGTATATACAATATACAGAAATCTGTTGGTTCATACACACTAATAATGAAACAGCAGAAACATTAAGAAAACAATCCCATTTACAAATGCACCAAAACTAATAAAACTAGCAATAAACTTAACAAAGTAGGTGAAAGGTCTGTACTCTAATAACTAAAAAACACTGATTGAACACTGAAAGAAATTGAAGATGACACAAATAAATGGAACAATATTCTATGCTCATGGGTTGGGAGAACAAATATTATTAAAACGTCTATACTGCCCCAAGCAATCTACAGATATACTGCAATCTCTATCAAAATACTAACAGTGTTTTTCACAGAACTAGAATAAATAATGCTAAAATTTGCATGGAACCACAAAAGATGCTATATAGCCAAAGCAATCCTGAAAAAGAGGAAAAGTGGAGGTATCACAATCCCAGATTTAAAGATATACTATAAAGCTATGGTAATAAAAACAGTATGCATTGGCACTAAAATAGATAGATAGGTCAATGGAAGAGAATAGAAAGCCCCAGAAATCCACAATAGTATGGTCAGTGAATTTGCAACAATACAGACAAAAATATGCAATGGGAAAAGATAGTCCCTTCAACAAATGGTGTTGGGAGAACTGGTCAGTAACATGCAAAAATAATGAACCACTTTCTTATACCATACAAAAAAGTAAAACTCAATACAAAATAACATACAAAAAAAAATAAACTCAAAATGTACTAAAGAATTAAACATGAGTCCTGAAACCATAAAAATCCTAGAAGAGAGAGCACAGGTAGTAATTTCTCTGTTATCCTCTGTAGCATATTTTTCTAGATATGCCTCCTGACTGAGGGAAAAGAAAAGTAAAAATAAACTACTGGACTACATCAAAATAAAAAAGCTTCTGCACAGCAAAGGAAACAATCAACAAAACTAAAAGGCAAACTATGGAATGGGAGAAGGTACTTGCAAATGACATGTCTGATAAGGGGTTAGTATCTAAAATATATAAAAACACATACAACTCAATATCAAAAAAACCATAAACAGTCCAATTAAAAAATGGGCAGAAATCATAAAATAGATATTTCTCCACAGAAGACATAAAGATGGCCAACAGACGTATAAAAAGGTGCTCAATACCACTCATCATCAGGGAAATGTAAATCAAAACCACAATGAGATACCATCTCATATCTGTCAGAATGGCTAAAATCAATAACACAAACAAGTTTTTGGCAAGGATGTGGAGAAAAAGGAACCCTCATGCACTGTTAGTGGGAAAGCAAACTGCGCAGCCACTGTGGAAATAGTACGGATGTTTCTCAAAAATTTGTTTTAAATTTAAAAATTTTCAAAAGAATTAAAAAATTCTTTTTTTAATGATCCATATGGATGCATATGATCCAATAATTCCACAGCTGGGTATTTACCCAAAGCATACAAAAACACTAATTTAAAGGGATACATGCACCACTATATTTATTGCAGCATTATTTGCAACAGCCAAATTATGAAGCAGTCCAAGAGTCCATTGATAGGTGAATGGATAAAGAAGATTTCGTGTGTCCACACGTAAGCGCACGTGCGCGCGCACCACCACCCCCACACACATATGTTTCCTCATTTGAATGCTTCATCCATAACAGGCTTCTCTTTGAAAGCCTGGAAATTGAGAACTTGTTATAATTAGCTCCACAAGTCAGAAATCACTGGGAGCTCTACCTTTTTGTTTCAAAACTTGCACTCAGCCTCAAACCTTTCCTGACGATACTGTCAACTACTGTAACCCAACCTGCTTTTCCAAAAATGATATTCCAGGATCTTCCTTTGAGAATAAAAGCATGATTCTCCTGCCACACCTTTGCCCTCATTGTTACTTTCACTAAGAATGTTCCCTCTCTGCTCTGAAATTAGTGAAATTCACCAAACTTTCAAGGCTGAGCCCATGGCCCTACTTCTTTCAAGACTGCAAAACTATGGAGATTTCTCCCTCTCTAGACCGCAGACGATGTATTGCCTGTTATCTATGGTGGCATTCAATGGTTCTTAATGGCATTGGTATTTAAATCTACATTAGAGTTAAACTTTCATACATTTTCTCTTGGTTTTCTCTGCCAGACTGTTTTCTCCCCCAGGGCGACTGACCAGGGTTTAAGAGCTGTTCGTATTTATTACAAGACGAGGACCTATTCCTATGCTGAAATGAATTCCAGCAGAGAGATCTGAACCATTTTCAGGATCTCAGATGCCTGGAGCTCTGGGTACCAGGCACATTAGCTCAGAAACAAGGAGCAGCTTCTTGGGCTGGTACTGAAAAGACGTGAGGCTCAACTGTCTTTGTGAAAAAAAAAAATTGTCCTCAAGTTACTGAGCTGATACTAGATTAAAGTATTTGGTACATTGCAAATGTTAAATATCAATGTTAGATATCATTACTGCTGGTTTTTCCTTTGCTCTTGGAAGAACTAGGATCAGGGGTGAGGATAGATCCTTCATGGACTGCACCTGCTCTTTGCTGAGTTTGGATTCGAGAGCTTCATTTGACCCTTTATAGCCATAGTGTCAACATAATACTATGTAAAAAGTAGAGGTAAAAATGTTCTTGTTAAATAAATGTATTATTGACCAAAGCAAACCAAATGAGTGAATTCTGTAGACTTGAAATATGAGACTTATCTCACTACACATGTACAGGCCTTCATAAAAATCTAAAAAGACAGGCTTTTACATAGTACTTAAGTTACTTATTTAAATTTCTTTAGGCATCTTGTCACGACAAATAAATAACACTTGCTTTATTAAAACTCATGGATTTCTGAAAACATTTTCCTAGTTGATGAAAGCATCTGAGCAAATATCTTGACTTTTTGACTCACACCATATGAAACAGTTTGTTACATTTTCAGTTATTAAAACATGTATTTCTTATAGTTTATTATTTTTCTCCTACATTTTACTCTTCTGTAATTTAAATCTAAAAAAGTATCACTAACTAGGCCTACTTCTTATAAATCACGAAGGCAAATATAGACTATCTTTCAAAGTCTGGCACTGTTCCAGGCATAGAGTTGGTATTCTATAAATGTTAAAAATATGCTATTACACATACATATCCTGGATGCTCTTTGGAAACCCAACAGTTGTAAAATACTAAGGTAGGGAGGGATTTAGGTGTCATCTGATCCAGGAGAGAGTGAGGTAGGTGGAAAGGATATTCTAGGCAAAAGGAATAGAAAGAGCTAAAGTTTTGAAGCATGAAAGAAGGAAGTGTAATGGAGCATAGGCGGCCAGGAAGCATTTTAGATGGAGAAGGAATTTTCTGGAGATTAAATTACAAAGGCTAGTATCAGTATGGCCAGACCATAATGAGCTCCATATAACATTTTAAGGAATAAGATCTTTGTCAAAGGTTAGCAATCTTAAGGGGGGAAAATCCTGGCTCGATTAGGCTGGTGCTGTGAAAGGATTATTTCGGCTGCCTTGAACGCTTTTGGAAGGCAGGGCTGAAGTCTAGGAAATCCATCAGGAACTATTCAAACAATTCAGTAAAAAGACAATGAGCATTTGAATTAAAGCAGGGGTAACGGGACTGGAAGAAACTGACGATTTTGAAAGGACCTTGGAACACAGAGCTCATAGGACTTCAGCACTATGGGAAGTAAGCAGTGAAATAGCAACCATAAGCCAGCACTGTGCTCAGGGCCATCTATTGGAGGAAAAATAGATTTTGAGAGAAGCTGCTGAATTTGATGTGAAACATGCTTGGCTCAAGATGCATATATAGACAGAACTCTAAAGTAAATCGTTAATATTTTCACCTAAAACTCGGGAAAAAAAGCCTGGGTAGAAAATGGCAATTTAGAAGTGTGGGACGGAGGGGACATAGATATTTGACGCGAACAGATTGCAGTTAAAGCTATTAGACTGGATAAGTTCTTAAGATAGAGCATAAATTCAAGAAGATAATTCTTAATTACCTTTAGAATATGCCAATTTCCAACAATGTAATAGAGAAAGAAGATGCAGAACTAGGATATCCTATATTATTGGTAAAAATGATTGGAAAAGCAAATTTATGGTACCTCAAGCTAGAGGTTTACATAATTCAATGCTGAAATAAATATTGTAATATCTCTATGTAGTCTTAATTGCATAAGAACACATATTATAAAATACCAATTATTTAAAGTAGGTTTTGAAAGGCTGCCCCTTTCTAGCAGTGCACAATATTATAATGAATTATATTCTAAGGAATCATCTCCTAACAAAAGTATCCCTGGTAATCATTAAGATGTCATCTTGATTAAGCCAAGGCCAAGCCCAATGTTGGTACTAAATATAGTTTGTACTTCTATTTTCTCTCGAATTATTTAACTTCGTTTTCTGACAGCCATTTATGTCAAGTTATAATAGTGTAATCCACCAGAGCAATATTGCTTTTGATTTAAAAAAAGAAAAAAAAAGCCTCTGTAACTGTGGAATTCGAAACACAAATTGTGAAAATTTTGTTGTAAAAACATATTATTTGGGCATTTTCGCAGCTCAGTGATATTCTGATTGCCTCTTACTTTTGCCATTTTGGCCCTGATTTATACTCTGGTACAATCCAGAGCTCACATTAACTAGTAAAAATAGAACATATCTGAGAGTCAGCTCTTAAATCAGAATAAAATCAAATTATTTTTTAGATTATTTAAAAACAATGGTCTGTGCCATGCCCACAATTTACAATTGCTTAGGCACATTTTGGTGTAAAACAACGCTGTATTTAAAACATGTTTAGAATAGCATCACTTGTTAAAATGTCACAGAACCTCATCAAGCTCCTCATAAAATTATATGGCTTAAAATTTAAGCTAGCAATCCCATTTTATGAAATCCTGAATCTTTTTTAAAAAAAAAATTAAAAGACTCTTGAAAATAAAACTGCTCCAAAATCTATTTTAAGTTAAAGAGAAATCTTTGTTCTAGCATTGATAATTAGGTAATTTAAATTGCCTAAATGCACCCCCTCCCCCCAAAAAGGAAAAGGCTTTTTACAGGTCTAGAAAATAATACTTTAAACTATTTAAAATTTGCTTCCAAAACCTTCACAGAGTTTTCAAGCTTCCATAAAATTCCGACATTCTAGAACAGACCAGATGACTGAAAAGGTTATTGAGATAAAACTATCTCATAACTTACAACATAACACACATATATATTATTTTTATTCTTTTAGAAAGTCAAGGCATATGAGATGATTGGCAGGAGTTCTTTATCAGAACAGATTCTCTTAGAACTAGAAATGAATGCCTTTCTCCACACACAACTTCTAGCTGCATAAATGTATCCATGGAAACCCTTACCTGTTAGAAGTCCTAATATGCATATACAAGGTTATTTTATTTATTTATTTTTACATTTATTTCAACAAAAACGTGAATAGAATGGAAAGCACTGAACTACTGAAAAACTCCAAGTCTTTGCATAACACTTTTAGACAAATGCTCATTATATTTTTATAGTTTCAATTTGGCACAAGTCCAAGTGACTTTTCAGAATATGTTCATCAATAAGTATAACACGATTATTAGATATCCTAGTATACTTATGGAAACAAATTTATAATTTTATTTCTTCACTTAGGAGTCACAATTGTTATACCTCCAGTTTAAATAATATTTCATTATCTTTAACATATAGAAACTATGTTAAATTAAATAAAAACATAGAGGGAAAAAAAAGGGCCAGTCCTTTTTTTTTTTCTTTTTCTTTTTTAAAGATTTTATTTGACAGAGAGAGACGGCAAGAGAGGGAACACAAGCATAGGGAGTCAGAGAGGGAGCAGCCTTCCCGCAGAGCAGGGAGGGGCTTGATCCCAAGGTCCTGAGCCAAAGGCAGAAGCTTAACGACTGAGCCACCCAGACACCCTGTCTGGTCCCTCTCTAAAGCCTCCTAAAGGACAGTCTGTATCAGGCTCCAGTGGGGAATTAAAGGCAGGAGCTTCAGAGCTGAGGACTCCAGAAAAGCCAATGCCATGGTATTTATTCAAAAAAACTCTGAAGTTGTTAAGTTCACAGAATGAAAGAACCATGGAAATAAATGAAATCCACACAAATGAGAAAAGCAAAGGCTATTTATTTAGTCTTGCAATAGCCAAGGAGTCAGTCACTCTCACTTACATTTTGGCAGAGAGGAAAAGGCAGGCAGAGGATTGGGAAAGCTTTCTAAGGCCGGGGAGGGAGGGGAAGGCTTTGGGTGTTCCCTGATTGGAGGCTGCTGGTGTGGGAAAGCCAGAGGCCAGCTAACATAGGGCATCCTGTGAGATCGATTAGCGGAGCATATTTGGCTTTCTCCAGTTGGTCCTAAACTGGACACAGGGACAAATATTACAGAAGCTGTCAGTTATTAATCAGTCCTGACCATTGGGAGTCAAATGGTACAGGAATTATGGTCTGGCTTCCTGGACTGGTTGCTGCAGATCCGGGGTCAGAGTTCTATTTTTATAGACGGTCTGGCTGTGGTTTGTTTGTAGATTCAGGTTTTCAGAACCAAAGGCTAGTTAGTGATTTCACAAGCTAACAAAAAGCTGAGGTCTAAGTTAGAAAAGTGAAGTGAGGGATGCCTGGGTGACTCAGTCAGTTAGGCATTTGCCTTCAGCTCAGGTCATGATCTTAAAACCCTGGTAACAAGGCCCACACTGGGCTCCTTGCTCATTGGGGAGCTTGCTTCTCCCCTGCCTGCCCCTCCCCCTGCTGGTGCTTACTCTCTCCCTCTCTCTCTCAATAAATTAAAAAAAAAAAAAATCTTTATTTAAAAAAAAAAAACAAACGTTAAGTGAGCATAGGGAAATGAGCAATAGAGTGAAAGGCAGCAGAAAGCAGATAAAGTGGAAAGAACAAAGTGTGAATGTAGAGATGGGGCAAGATAAAAACCAAAACCAAACCAGTTAACAGGTTTCTCTGTGTGAGTCACTCTTCTCAAAGGCAGTATTCCTATGTGCAGCTATAGACTTAACACAGCAGGCCCATACATTTCAAAGGAAATAAGAAATATTCCATTAAATGGAAGCACCAAATACACAGGACAAAGAATTGAGTGAAAAATGAAAGCCCTTTAATATTTTGGCTGATATGTTTCAACATTGTGAGCCACTGTTTGTATAGTAATGCTCTTCTTTCAAAACTAGCTTAAATTATGTTTTTCAGGTTAGCCTTGGAGATCAAAATGTCTTTATCCAAGGGCATGTGGGCAAGGGAACAAGCACATCTATCACGGAGCATTCAATAGTCCTTTACTGTCTCATGCATCAGATCTTCTGCCCAAACTTCCCACAGATTGCTCCGGTCCTGCCGATCTGTATCATTCTCTGTTCCGAAGCCCATCTGTGCTGTGTTGGCAGCCGAGAATTTGCATACCGTAATCTCTCTCTGGTGTTATGTTCTTAACCCTCCACCCCCATCTAAAGACTAACATAGGTTTATTAATTTTACTTTGGCATGTGAAAAGTTGCCATGTTACAAGCAATTCTGGAGGAGTAGGAAATTGAACATGCATGTGAGGGGCCTCCAGTCAAAGGCTATGGTCCAGTGTGACCCCAGCAACCTTTAGTAGAGAGAAAAGCAGCAGCACACTGTAACGACTCGGCTCTGTTGTGCACTCAGAGGAGCAGAAAATAATGATTTTCATTATCATTTCATTTAGAAAGCACTCTTTACTGTTTTCAAGACTTTTGAGGAAAACCTAGGTCTGCTTTATAAATGTTACATGAGTCGCCTAGACAGGAAAATAACAGAGAAAATTTGCAGTGAGATATGCTCTTTGGTCAATCATTCACAACGTGATTTTTTTTCCTCTTCATTTACTCAATATTGGCAATTAGTAATGCTGTTTTTAACTTAACTCATAAAATACAGGTCTTGAATTTCAGGATAATACATGGCTCAAGGGGGCCCATTATATTTTTATAATTTCTATTTGGCATAAGACCAAATGACTTTTTAAAATATGTTCACTGACAGATATGAGGATTATCAGATATCCTATTCTATTTATGGAAACAAACTCATGATTTTATTTTTTAGCTTTTGAGGTACAGTTGATACACATCCAATTTAAGCACTATTTCATCATTTTTCCATCTATGGGTCTCAGAGATTTTGAACACATAGTCTCAGTCTTGCTGTGCATTTTGCATACAATTCCTAATCAAGCCTTTGAGTGAGGGTGAATATTCATTCTGACCAGTAGGTTTGTATTGAAAGTGGCCTGGCTCACAGAGTGCCTGAATCATCCATTGCTTACATTCACTAGCTATCGGTCTCCCTGCAAAGCCTTATCTTATAACCAGATTTTTATTCGGATTTCTTGATTATCATATGTGCTAAATACCAGCAAAGTTTTGACTGGGGGCTATACTTGCCTTTGTCATGTACTTTATTGTGGAATGCCAAGGAAAATTCTGTCCTTCAAATTTCTGGTCACTGGATAGCATCATGTTCAGACAGAGCAGCCTAAAACCATAATTCAGGCCCTTTCTGAGAAATGGCTACCTAACTACCTCTCCCAGCCACTCAGACTCCAAGGCTAGGAAAGCCAGCCTCGCTTGAATTTGTAAGTGATTTTCAACCAGTCATAAATGTGACTTCATAACTTCCCTTAGGCAGGGGACGGGGGTGGCCCCCAGCTTGGGTTGTCTGTTTATCCTGATCACACTCATTCTTTGCTCATTACCGTTTACCCATTAACCTACTATAGATTATTAACATAGTATTTGTATTTATGGGGATATCAAGGACATCCTATATACATCATAAAGGTAAGATTCATACAGACAAAAATTAAATGTGAATCATAATTCTTATCTTACTGATTTAATGAGATAATAAATGTAATGTAAGGTAAAGATATGTAATGTATATAAATTATCTGGCAGAGAACCAATAATGAGTCCTGTTAGCTCCCTACCCTTTTTTGTAGGAAAAAAAGGCCTCCTGAAATGTTTTTATTACCATATGCACATTCTTTTTAAGATTCTGTAACTACAGGGGCGCCTGGGTGGCTCAGTGTGTTAGACCACTGCCTTCAGCTCGGGTCATGATCTCAGGGTCCTGGGATAGAGTCCCGCATCGGGCTCTCTGCTCAGCAGGGAGCCTGCTAGCCTTCCTCTCTCTCTGCCTGCTTCTCTGCCTACTTGTGATCTCTCTCTGTCAAATAAATAAATAAAATCTTTAAAAAAAAAAAAAGATTCTGTAACTACATTGTTCATATATATTTGATTTTTGTTATTCACTCTAGTTATGACCTACAAAGTCTCTGTGAACATTTAAATAATGAACCTTTATTCTTAGGGGAAATGCAAGGTTAGGTCTCTGAAGGTCTAGTCACAATATTTTTAACAATTGATCAAAACATAACCTTATTTCATATGTATTTCTGCTTCAAAACTCCTCATTTAATATATATTATCTGTTCATCAACATAGAACTCACAACCACAGCACTCTAAATTATGCCTGAATAAAGCTTACCTAACACGTGTATTTTCCTTGTAGGTATGTTATAGTCTTGTGCTTAGGAACACTAGACAGTACTTCCATATGCCTGAGGGGCATTTTAAATAATGAAATTACTAAAAAAAAAAAAAAAGGAAAAAATACAAAAAACTAATATTAAGTAGACTGCAAAAGGGTTGCTTGTTTATGGTATGAGAACTGCAATAAAGAGGCAGAGAGTAGCCTTTTCGACTCTGCTGGGAACATGTGCATTGGACTACTCAAGTTTTTTACCGTTCTGCACATGTCTGTAAATGACTGCAAAACACCATCCATGCATACTGATTTTGTGGTTACAAAGTTTAGTGCGTAGGAATATCCACAAAGGCGGAATCCACAAATACTGTTATTTATAAAAACATGGATACGTATTGTAAGACAAGCAAGTTTTCCTTTTGCTGTTGAATAACATGAATATTATTGTTAAACAAAAGTGTCGGGGTGCCTGGAGGGCTCGGTTGGTTAAATATCTGACTCTAGATTTCAGCTCAGGTCATGATCTTAGGGTTGTGAGATCAAGCCCTAGGTGGGCTTCTCTCCCTTTCCCTCTGCCCCTCCCCACCCACTGTTTCATTCTCTCTCTCTCTAAAATAAATAAGTATTTAAAAACAAAACAAAAAGTGTTTATACTGAATGTCCACATTTCCATGATGGTATGCTTCTTTATGCCATTTCCTAGTGAGACTCTGATTTTCAGGAGAGCTAAAAGTATGCCATCAATGAAGCTACACAGGGCCCTATGCTAAGAAGGGCCCCACACTTGGATTAATGCTCAGCCATCACCATCTTTAAATCCTGAGCATTTTTTAACAAGGGACTCCACATTTTCATTTTCCACTGGGTCTTGCATATTATCTATCCAGTCTTGCTGCCTATGACAGTCTGTGAAGGCCATTTTTACTTTTCTGTTTTCCAGTAGAGCTATGACAGCCTATGATGGCTAGCTACAGCATCAGGAAAAGGGGGCTCTGGGATCCAGAGACAATGAGAGAATTCACAGATCAGAGACAGTTGGGGAAAGGAATTCTTTATATCTGATTTGAATTGCTGAGCTCACTACAAGCTGCATGTATATGGAATTAACTAGAATGAGCATAGCAAATGTTTTCAAGTGAGCTAATTTACAATACAAGCCACTATCTAGGTTCCAGACTTGCTCCTGGGTGATACACATGAAAAGTCAACCAGAAGCATTGTATTCTTTGAAAACTAAAGTGATTTTGGAACCACAGCTTACAGAAGGCAGGTTGAAACTCACTGTTTAAATATAACCGGGTTAACTGCTAAGACAAAACAAATATTCTTCTGAAGATTTCAGTAAGACCCATATTCTCATAACACAACAATGAAAATATGGAGGCTATAGTAGAAAATTACTTAACATATAAAAAAAATTTAACAATTTTCAGGGATTCTGATACTATAAAACTTAAATCATTCAATAACAAATATTTGCCAAATGCCTAGTCCACCACGAAATGCGTACATTTTATTCAGATTTACCATTTTTCTCAGTTTACTTGTTACTCTTTGAAAGTTGGTACAACTTTCCTAAATATCTACATTTGTCTGAGAAATTCTGCCCTTAGAATCAAGTTCTAAACCTGTTAGCCTTGTCAGTGTTCAAGATATAGATCTACTTTTTAATTTGTAGCAGGATGCTACAAAAAAAGGCAGATGGCCTCAATTCCAAGACTGATCAAGTATGTTGCTTGCTTGTATTTCTTGGAGAAAAGTTCCTTGAGTTACACTTTATGCCACTGAAGGCAAAATGATTTGATGTACTACTTTACAATTGTATTTCTTCCTAATCTCCTTCTCCTACTCTTCAGACTCCACCCAAACAGGTACATACAGGTATTTAATAAATATTGGGCTCCACTAGTGCCTTTGGTTTATTAGCAGCTTCTTGGCCTGATACAAGCTAGTCTTCTTTTCTGTGCCTCTATCATTGGTGGGACTATCTCTGACCTATTGTCAGAGGTATAATGTCCCTCGACCCATTTTCTTTTAATCAACATCATTGCTTTTTCCTTTCTGTATCAACAAGTCTATTTCATCTTCTCTCATTTTTCCGCACTTTACTTCTTTCATTAGTTCTCCTTTTTCTATTTTCTAATTATGTTCAGAGGCTCAATTTTTATAGTTCTTCACAGGTAATGAAATCACAGCTTTCCTATTAGAACTTGAATTGTCTACCAGGTTTATGCATTCAGAAAATACTGAGAACCTAGTACATGCCAGATATTGTTGGAGGACTTCTGTATATCACTGTGTGAAACAAAGACCCCTGTTTCCATGGAGCTTATCGTCTTGGAATCTTTGTGGTTTTCTTGGCTATTTAACTGATGGTCTCACCATGAAAAAGTGAGATATTTTTCTTCATATTATTTAATTCCAAGATTTTGTTTTTCTGGATGTTTGAGGTTGCAAAATGACATTGATATGATGAAAAGAAGATATCTCACACTAAAGTTTTTAATAATGAAAATGTAATCTTTGTCTTATTGTAAAAATTCTAATCCTTTGCAAAGATTTTATTGGACTCAGATGTCCTTATGATAGAAATAGTTGTTTAAACGTTTTATCTTCTTTATGCAAATAAATGGAACACAGCAATGAGTCCAAAAAGTACTAATAACTCCTCAATATCAATTTACCTCTCTTAGATTTTCCTTCTCATTTGAAGGTAATTATATTGACCACTTGGATGAAGGTTAACTTATTTACAGAAGATTACTTCTTATTGTGTTGAGCGTTTCTATTATTAGGAATTGCATTTTGTAGAAAAGTGTATAATATATGTACACTTGTAGAGAAGTGTAGGTAATATATGAGGCATAGGGGCTTACTTTTGTTGTAAATTTTTTATTAGATGAAACAATTATAAAAAAAAAAAAGACACTCTAGGGGCACCTGGGTGGCTCAGTGGGTTAAGCCGCTGCCTTCGGCTCAGGTCATGATCTCAGAGTCCTGGGATCGAGCCTCGCATCGGGCTCTCTGCTCAGCAGGGAGCCTGCTTCCTCCTCTCTCTCTGCTTGCCTCTCTGCTTGCTTGTGATCTCTCTCTGTCAAATAAATAAGATCTTTAAAAAAAAAAAAAAAAAGATCATGCAGTATTTGTTTAAAAAAAAAAAAAAGACACTCTAGTCATACAAAAGTAAAACCATAAAGTATCAGCAAAACCAAAATCTTCTGTAAGATTTCCATCCAACTGTTACAGATGAAAGTATTTTGTTAAAATATTTTATCAGTTGATTATCTGAACTTCAAACATTACCCATAGAATGAATTGATGTTATCTTAATTAAGATGCATGAGTGTTTAAGATTTTCTAGAATATCTAGCATCTCAGGTCATCAACATGATAAGTTCTGCAAGACTAGGCTCAATTTTAGTGAATTTTAATTGAAACAAACCATGTGAGAAACCTGAATGCCACACTGCATAGCAAATACTGAAAGACTATTAGTGATCAATACAAAAAAAATCACTACATTTTTTTTAAATTCCAAATTTTCTGTTCCATAAAATTATATTTGGGAATAGATTTCCAGTATCTTTCCGTCAAATGACTCATACTGATAAAGAAGATATTATTCTGCATACAAAAAGTACATAGTATTTCCTTTAAACCAGAAGATAAACACCAAGTACAAGAATGTTAAACAAAAGATATTAAGAAACAAACAAAATGAGATAGATAGCTCCAGCTTTAAACTTATGCTTCAAGGCAGTAGCGGCCAAGTTTTAAAGTACGAGCCAGCTGGGGTGTAACAGGAAAGAAAAATAAAATTCTGAAGTGTGAAAGACCTAGAATTCCCTCTGAGAAGAGCCAATGCTTTCCTAGACTCTTTTGTACAATTCTGTTAAATAGAATGTCCTCAAATAGCTTACATATTGATCAGGAAAAGTAGATCAAAAGTTTTGGTTTTCATAATTACTATAGTGAACTGAGGAGTTGGAAGGGGTTTACTAAATCAGAAGTGTATAAGTTGGCTCAGATTGGCTTCTGGTTCACAGGACTGTTAGAATTC
Organism: Mustela nigripes; assembly: GCF_022355385.1. Lineage (NCBI taxonomy): Eukaryota > Metazoa > Chordata > Mammalia > Carnivora > Mustelidae > Mustela > Mustela nigripes. The sequence continues at coordinate 140,655,363 of NC_081558.1, read as the reverse complement.
AATTTAATTTTAGTATAGCCCTAGAAATCTTACACGCTTACTAGAGTCCAAGAAGGGGATGAAAGTTTTGACCTTCAGAATCACTGACAAAGCCCAGAGAGCCCCAGGTATAAGGTTAGTGCAGGCATGACTAATCACCTGAAAATGCTTTTACACATAAACACCATGAACTTGAGTGTTCTCATCATTCTCTTTTCGGTGTTCCCGCCACAAAATTTCAGAGAAAGACTTCTCACAATGAGATGAAAAGTAACAAGAAATGCTAATATGGGCAAATACCTAAGGAATCCTATCTGAAACGTTTGGTCATAGAGGGTAAGCTTCTATGGAGATTTGATTAGACCAGAACAGCTAAAGTGGGTTGAATAGGATGGTGAGGATTACCAAGGGTTAAAATAAACTGAAAATGGATGTGTAAGAAAAAGCTTGTCTTTCAAAAGTGCTTCAGATTGGATCAGTAGTCAATTTTTCTTTTAGAGAAGTGTACGCTGAGAGAAATACAAGACCTTAATAAATGGAGATATATGCAATGTTCATATGTTGTTAAACTCCATATTTTTAAAATGTCAGTTCTCTGCAAACTCATCTATAGATTCAATGTGATTCCAGTTGAAGTCTCAGCAGTCTTTTTTTATTACTGTAAATATGGCGAAATAATTCAAAATTTACTATGGAAATCCAAAGGGCCTAGAATAGCTAAACCATTTCTGAAAATAAAAATTGGAGGACTCACTAATTTTAAGACTCGTTATGAACTTACAATATTTAAGACAATGTGATATTGATGTCAAGGTAGACAAATAGGTCAATGGAAAATAATATATATATATGAATATGTATGAAAAACTGATTTGACAAAGGTGGATAGACAATTCAGTGGAGAAATTCTTTCGACAAATGGTGAAAGAGTAATTGGATATCCATATGCCAAAAAAAGAACTTTGAATTAACTTTGCAGCATGTGGATAAGTTAACTGAAAATTGATCACAGTCCTAAATGTAAAACCTAAAGTTATAAAGTTTATAGCAGAAAACCTAGTAAAATAATCTCTATGAATTTGTGAAGAGTCCTTAGGCAAAGAGTTCTTAGCTACAACACCGGAAGTACAACACATAAAACAACACACTGATAAACTGGACCTTATCAAAATCAAAACTGCTTTTTGAGAGACACTGAAGAGAAAATGTACAGACGAAGAGATGATATCTTCAAGCCATATATTTAATAAAAGACTTGTACCCATTATATATTTTGAACTCTCAAAACTCAATAATAAAAAAACAACCATATGAAAATTTGAGCAAACAATCTGAAAATACACTTCCAAAAATAAAATCTGTGGATAGTAAATAAACACAAGAAAATAAGGTTAACATCATTTTTATTTAAAAAAAAAATGAAAAGTTAAAACCATAATAAGATATCACAAAATTATCAAAGGGATACTTAAAAAAAGAAGGGATGCTTAATTTCAAAAAGACTGTTGATAGCAGGTCTTGGCAAGGAAGTGGAGGGACTGCAGCTCTCCCAAAATGCTCATGGGAATGCAAAATGGTACTTTCAACATTAAAATTATCTTAAAAATTTCAACATACGTAGGCCTATTATGTGAACTAACCACTTCACTTCTAGGTATTTATTTAAGAGAAATGAAAGTATAGGTCTATTCAGAAACTTGTACCTCAATATTCATACCAACCTTATTTGAAAACAGGTCAAATTTCCATTCCATTCAGGAAGTGGATAAATAAATTGTAGAATATCCATATAAGATAATATTATTCAGCAACAAAAAGGAATGACTTATTTATACTCAAATAACAGGGATGAATCTGAAAACAATTATGTAATGTGAAAGAAGCCAGCCCTAAAATTCATATAGTATGATTCTACCTACAGAAAACTCTAGAAAATGCTAACTAGCCCACAATGACAAAAAAGCACATTAATGGTTACTGTTCATGCAAAGGCAGATGGGAAGGAGAGAATACAAAGGGGTACAAGGCAGCTGTGGAGGTGATGGATATGTACATTTTCTTGATTTTGGTAATAGTTTTCCAGGTATATACATATGCCTAACTTATGACATCATACATTTTAAATGTACACTGTTTTATGTCACTTACACTCAATATAGTTTAAAAAAATTGTGGTCTTTCAGTTTCTCATCTTTAAAATAAAAGAGTTGGGTTAGATTATCTTTAAAGACTGAAATTCTGCAAGTCTGTCAGTTAAACAAGAAGGCCAAATATAAGGCTCAAAAGGTAGAAGACTTTGCAGTTCTCTTACTGCCTTGTTGAAGTCCTAGGGTAAGACCTAACTTTACTGAGTAATGCATCTGTTTTCTCCTAAAGAGAATGGATATTAGTCCTGAGTTCTTCTCTTTTGTTTTTCATCCTTACACTTCTAATGGGAGTGGTGAGCTATTCCTGATTATATAGAAAGAAGCTGGAAGGAAACAGCAAAGAGTGCTGTGTTTTCTCAGCGACAATGACATCGGCAGTAGCAGCAAGAACAGTGTGAAACTCTAAGATCCTGGGACACACAATAGTAAAGGTAGTATATATGATCAATTAATTTATGATCAGTTTAATTTAATATCTGCAAATTAGTTGACATGATATGATATACCCATAAAAAAATGAGGCTAAAACTCATATGATCACCTTAATAGGTGAAGAAAAAAATTTGATGAAAGTCAACATACATTTATGATAAAAACTCTAGACAAAATGGGTATAAAGTCTCAATATAGTAAATATATTGAGATATAATAAATACATCTCAATATAATAAATACATCTCAATATAATAAAGGCTACATATGACAAGCCCATAGCTAACTTCACAGCAGAAGAGACAGAAGACCCAAAATGTTTCCTTTGACCTAAGGCATTCTACACTACTTCACACTCAGCTAAAAGCTTCCTCCCTAGGATTAAGAACATGACACTTCTATTCAACATAGTATTGGAAATCTGGCCAGAGCAATTAGACTAAATAAATAAATAAATAAATAAATAAATATTTGGGGAAAAAAGAAGTTGTGCAAATTGGAAAAAAAGAATGAAACTCACAATTTGCAGATGGCAAATATATATGACTACATAAAAAACTGTTATTTCTAACAAATTTGATAAAGTTTCAGGATACAAAATCAATGCACAAAAATCTGCTGTGTTTCTGTACATTAAAATTAGAATAAAATACTTAGGAATACATTTAACCAAGTGGGTAAAAGACCTGTATATTGAAAACTATAAGACATTAATGAAAGAAATTTTAAAAAACATACAAATAAATAGACAGATGTTCTGTGCTCATGAATTTTAAAAAATCAATATTGCTAAAATGTCTATACTACCCAAAGCAATCTACAGGTTTAAAGCAATCCCTATAAAAATTCCAATGACATTTTTCAAATAAATAGAATAACTCTAAATTTGTATGAAACCACACACCAAAAAAACCAAAAAGCCAAGGCAATCTTGAGAAACAACAAAGCTGGAGGCATCACAGTCCTTGACTTCAAATTCTATTATAAAACTATAGTAATTAAAACAGTACGGTATTGGCATAAAAACAAATAGATCAGTGGAACAGAATAGAGATCTCAGAAATAAACCCATGTATATGTGATCACTTAATTTATGACAAAAGAGGCAATATTATATAATGGGGAAGGATAGTCCATCCCTTCAAAAAATGTTGCTGAGAAAACTGGAAAGTCACATGCAAAAGAATGAAACTAGACTACCAACTCACACCACAATTAGCTCAAAATGGATTAAAGACTTGAATGTTAAGACTCAAAGCCACAAAATTCCTAGAAGAAATCAAAGGCAGTAAGCTCCTTGACATGAGTCATAGCAATGATTTTTTTTTAACTTAACGCTAGCAGCAAAGACAATAAAAGCAAAAATAAACAAGACAATATCAAACTAAAAAGTTTCTGCAGAACAAATAAAACCATCAGCAAAATGAAAAGCCAGCCTACTGATGGGAGAAAATATTTGCAAATCATGTATCTGATAAGGGATTAATATCTGAAATATATAAGGAATTCATATAACTCAACAGCAAAAAAAAAGAAAAGTAATAAAAAAATGGACAGAAGACCTAAATAGATATTTTTCCATAGAAGACATAAAAATGGGTAAAAAGCCCATGAAAAGATGCTCAATATTGTTAATTATCAGGGAAATGCAAATTAAACCACAATGTGATACTATGTTACACATGTTAGAAAGGCTATTAACCAGAAGATAAAATATAACAAATGTTACCAAGTGTGGATAAAAAGGTACCCTCATGCACTGATGGGAATGTAAACTGGTGTAGCTACTAGGTTAAACAGTATGGAGGTTCCTCAAAAAAAATTTAAAAATGAGGCTACCATATGATCCAGCAATTCTACTTCTAGGTATTTATCCAAAGAACACAAAAACACTAATTCAAAAAGATATATGCACCCCTGTTGTTCATTGTATTTATTTATAATAGCCAAGATATGGAAACATAAATTGGTAGATGAATGTGTAAAGATGTGATACACACAGATGGAATGAAATGAATGTGTTCTGCCATAAAAAGAAAATGAAATCTTGCCATTTGAGACAACATGTACAGACATTAATGGACTGATACTAAGGGACATAAGTCAGAGGAAGGCAAACACTGTATGATTTCACATATATATAGAATCTAAAAAAACAAATGAACAAAAAACCAAAACTCACAGATACAGAGAACAGCAAGGTAGTTACTGATGTAAAGGGGAGGCATAGGGGGACCAAAATGGGTTAAGGAAGTCAAGAATATAAACTTCCAATATTAAAATACATAAGTCATGGGGATGTAATATATCTCACAGTGATCAAAGTCAGTGATACTGTAGTGCATATGTCAAAGTTGCCAACAGAATAAATACTAGAAGTTCTCATTGCAAAAAAAATTTATAATTTTGGATAGTGACAGATGGTAAATAGACTTACTGTGGTGATCATCTCACAGTAAATACAAACACTGAATCATTATGTTATACACCTGAAAGTTAAATAATGTTGTAGGCCAATTATACCTCAATAAAAAATAAACTCCAGTGTAAGTAAAAGCATGCTTTAATGCCCCCCAAAAGACTCAAACTTTTTAAAATTTTACATAATCTTTTTTTTCTAATCATAGAAGAATCTTTTAGAGACTAATACATCTCACAGTATAAGAAGTTTTACTTATTTCTTTTGTTTTGTTAACATCAAAATAGATGCTTTTATTTAAAAATAAATGCAGAACTTTCAGTTTTGATCTGACATGAAAAGTACTTAAAAGTAGTCCCTATTGTGCCTACAATAAGAAAAAGCTAAAGAAACTAAAAACTATTAACTTTTCTTTGACCCACTAGAGAACTAAGGATGCAGAGTAAATCACCACCCTGAAATCTGGAGAAACAAGTGAACTGAGAAAATTGCAGCTGAAATCTGCTTGTTTGGAGAGCTGCTGGAGTCAAAACTAGTAGAAACACATAAATGATAAATCTGATAAATTTCCAGAGACTGAGTATGGTTTTACTTGAAAATAAGAAACTTCTGGGGGCCACAGTCTTACAGGAGAGTCTCCACACTTTCTTCAGCTTCACTTACAGAAGGTCTATGAGGTTATCACAGCAAAGATTTAAGAAGGGGCCTTCTGGCTTTCAGGGATGGGAAAAAATGAATCATCATGGAGAATGCTCTGGATGTATTTCATAACAAAGGAAAGACTTTACCAGAGAGAATGCAATTTCTTCACCTCCAGCTCCCTCCAACTTCTGTCTCACCTATGGTTAGGATTTTCTGTCTAATAGGGTCAGGTCTTCAACAAAATAGATTGGGAACCAACAGTCAGGGAAGAAGGCAGAGGGAGAGGGGGAAAAAGAGCTACAGTGTTGGAGAAACACTCGTAAAAGTCAAAGCCCAAGACTCAGGCTAAAACACTTAAGTTTCATTGAACGATTATAAAACACTTCATCTCCTCACACCTCACCAAGACAGCAGACTAGTAATAGGGGATTGTACTGCAAGATATACTCTCTTTGAGGAGGAGTAATTGGGAAGCCGAAAGCCAAAAGAAGACAACCAAAGATGTCAGAGGAAGTTGGAGCCTCTGACACCTAGAGCTATAACAAACATTAACCACAGCCCAACTCTTAGTCCCATTAACAGAAAGGTTCATACTCAAGATCTCTTTATCTCAGTTTCTATTACTTGATACAACATGTTTGACTTTCAGAAACTAATTACAAGGCATGCTAAATGAAAAAAAAAAGTCTAAAGAGAAAAGCAATTATCAGAATCAGACTCAGAGATGACAGAGATATTGAAATTATAAGACAGAAGATTTAAAATAACCATGACAAATATATTAAACATTCTCATGGAAAAAGTAGAGAATGTGCAAGGTTACCTGGATAATGTAGGCAGAGATGGAAACTCAGAGACAGAAGCAAAAGAAAATGCTAGACACGAAAAAGAGAAATGGAGAATATCTTTGAAGGGGTCATCAACAGACTTGACATAATTAACATAAGATTAAATGAGCTTGGAAAAGAAACTTACCTGCAAACTGAAATGCAAAGAGAAAAAAAGATGGTAAAAAGAAACCCCCCAAAACAGAATACTCAGGAACTGTGGACAATACCAAAATGTGTAAGAAACTGCTAACCTGTCTTATAAAGTGCCTGGAACATTTCGCATTGTCAGCCAGTGATGAGAATTCCTGTTGCTTTGTTCCCTCACCAATAATTGTCAGGGCTTTTGGATTTTAGGTATTCTTATAAGTATACTATAATACAGTGGTAACTTCTTGTTGTTTTATTTGCAAGATGTTCCTTATCAAACCTAGTTTGTTAAGAGCTTTTAACATGGATGAGTATTAATTCTGTTTAATTGTTTTTCAGTGTCAATTGATATTATCATGTGATTTTCTTTATCCTATTAATATAGCCAACTGCAATTTAAACGTTTGACTATCTTTATGCACCTTAAATAAATCTCGCTTTGTTATGGTGTATAATTCTTAGTATATATTATATACTAATATATATATTGCCAATTTTTATTACACATTGATTATTGTTCACTAGATGTGTTTGTATTTTGTCAAGGATTTTTTCAGTTACATTTATGAGAGATATTGGTTTATAGTTTTCCTTTCCTGTAATGTCTTTATTTCATTTTATTATTAGTGTAATGCTAACCTCAATAAATGAATCAGGAAGAGTTTCTGGAAGAGTTTCTGGAGCATTGGTACTATTTCTTTCTGAAATTTCTGGTAGAATTTTCCAGGGAAACTATTTAGATTTTGTGAGGCATATGAAAATACTCTGTATCATCTTTGCAAATAAAACTAAAATATTGGGACGTCCAAAGTTCATTGAGAATACAGATTCAGGATGTCAGCCCATAAAACTATCTATGTACTTATTATTTGTATGTATGTGTGCAGTGATATGTAGAATCATGTTCACATATTTAAAGATAACTATTTCAGGGTTGAATATTTGCATATTTTTAAACTCTCCTTTTTTGTTGCATTATAAAGAACATGTGTATGCTTGTTTGTTTATTTATTTATTTTTTATTTTTTTATTTTTTATAAACATATATTTTTATCCCCAGTGGTACAGGTCTGTGAATCGCCATGTTTACACACTTCATAGCACTCACCATAGCACATACCCTCCCCAATGTCCATAACCCCATCCCCCTTCTCCCAACCCCCCTCCCCCCAGCAACCCTCAGTTTGTTTTGTGAGATTAAGAGTCACTTATGGTTTGTCTCCCTCCCAATCCCACCTTGTTTCATTTATTCTTCTTCTACCCACTTAAGCCCCCATGTTGCATCACCACTTCCTCATATCAGGGAGATCATTTAAAAAAAAAAAAAACAATGTTGCATTAAAATAGTGAAGGATAGCTGCTAATTGCTAATTTGGAGGAACCATGTGGTGAAGTGTATTAAACTCTTGGTTTATAACTCACCATGTAACAGACTCTTGGAATGATTACTACTATTATTTTGTCAAGTACTTTATGTTCTGACCCTTGCTAACCTCTCCAGTCAATTTATCACATTTTGCCACTTCAAAACTGATGCTTCAGTATACCATACCAAAGACACCAAATGTGGTGATTAAGCATTTCAACTATCTGCTCAATGTGCTTGGGATTATAGCTCAGCTCTGCTACTATGAGCCTGCAGGCAAGTTCTTTAACCTCTCGAGGCCTCCGACTCTTATTGGCACAATGGAAAAATTAATGCTATCTGCCCTATAGAGTTATTTAGAGGAATGAGGACCGAATGAGACTCCACATCTAACAGAATGCAGCTACCACCACTGCTACCTCAATGGCTGCTCCTCCTGCAAAAAGTGCACCACCTTACCACCTCCCTCATTTTTATTTTTGAAGCCCTCTCTGCTGAGAATATGCATGTTTTCATCTTCCCAGTCCCAAGTTAGTCACTTGGCCAGCAGTATGTTGGTAAACATTTAACAACAGAATCTAAGAAAAATTAAAAAACCCTCTGGGGCGCCTGGGTGGCTCAGTGGGTTAAAGCCTCTGCCTTCGGCTCAGGTCATGATCCCAGCATCCTGGGATCGAGCCCCACATCAGGCTCTCTGCTCAGCAGGGAGCCTGCTTCCTCCTCTCTCTCTGCCTGCCTCTCTGCTTACTTGTGGTCTCTGTCTGTCAAATAAATAAATAAAATCTTTAAAAAAAATTAAAAAACCCTCTGATTTTTAAAGATAACCAACTCCCATGTGATAAATACTTTCATCGTGGTTGATTTCAAGTTACCAGTCCGGCATCATTAGGATAAAGCTGGGAAAAGAAGCAGTAGTGCCATTATGCAGTATTTCTACCATTCATATTCCTAGGTATAAACAACCTCAAGAGTACAGAAAGTAGAAAAACATAGTGCAATATTTAGAAAGTTATGAGCTTTGAATATTGCCTTTGTATATAATGTACTTAATTATCACCTTATATAATTAACAAAACCTGTGCTTAAGAACCTGTTTGTAAAATTTCTAAAAATAAATAATCAGCTCTCATAAGCCAGGACTACTCAGCTCTAATATACTGCTGGACCCACTTATTTTGACTTTCTAATTGATTGTCACCTTACAATCTGAGTTCAGACTTTACTGTCTCTAGGTAGCATTTATGACTTCACTGAATGCAAAAGCCCTTAGTACAAAATACCTATGGCTTGTAATAATTTTCTGCCCAGATCATAAAATTAAAATTAGGATTGTTCTTGGAATTTGCTTACAGTTCTCTCCCCCAGATACCATTCTAAATTTTACACATTTTTTCCAGGGTAGTTAGCATATTTTATTTTGCTTTTTTTTTTTTTTTAACCAAGATAAAGCTGGGTATAGTTTCTCTAAGTCAGCAGAATGGAATAATAATCAGACTTTTGACTTGAATGGATTTGTAGCAATAGCTAAAGAATCACAGGGATGACATCACTTTGGGATGGAATAATTTATATGGCATAACCACGTAAGCACATATGGTTATAGGTATAGTAGATGAATATGAATTGAGCTACATAGTAAGAATTCTTTTTTTTTTTTTAAGATTTCATTTATTTATTTGACAGAGATCACAAGTAGGCAGAGAGGGAAGACAGAGAGAGAGGCAGAAGCAGACTCCCTGCTGAGCAGAGAGCCCATTGTGGGGCTCACTCCCAGGACCGTGGCCAAAGGCAGAGGCTTTAACCCACTGAGCCACCCAGGTGCCCCAAGAATTCATTTTTTTTTAACCTAAGGCTACTCAAAGGCCCAGAGTTCATTGATTAAAGAAGAAACTGGGTCATTTTGAGGGTAAGCCTATGAAAAACAAGTCTTTAATAAGGCTGGCTGACAGTGAATTTTAGGAAGAAAAAATTGAAATATTTTAGAGTAACTAGTTATTGGCTTTGATACATTTGAATTCTTCATTTTTTATTCAAGTATAATAAACCTACAGTGTTATATTAGTTTCAAATATACAACATATTTCAAATGAAAATATATTTACATAAAATATATAAAAATTAAAATGATTAGAAACTACATCTACAGATTTCAGAAAATAACAACCTATTAGAAAGGGTGAACCAATTGTAGAATGGAGTATGTCCTTGATAAAATATTTTACGTTTTACAAACAACCCTCAGTCCATGTCATCTAAATCTGGCACCTCATATTGGTCTTTCTATTCCAAAACGTCTTAGTATTGGAGGAATGGTGGCAAAATTTTACTGACGTCCACAGCTCCAAACAGCTACCTTCACATTTCTGTAACCCTCCCTCTACTGGCTATTGAGGCCTAGGAAGTTATAGCTCCCAGCTGTTGCTAACCCCTGGATACTGAGCTATCCCGTGTTGACTTCCCTGAACTCCACTCACATCTTCATAAGTCTTCTCAAGTTACCTAAACTTGGTTTGCCATCTCTTCCTTGCAGGGAGCTGATGACTATATTTTGTCAGGTGTTAAAAAAATATATTAATGATATATTATGCTTGTAAAATTAATTGGGGGAAATAGTGTTCAGTATGAGAAATGAGATTATAAGCTCAACATTTTTTTCCATTTTATGTGCTTTTTATAATTTGATTTTTTTGAAAAAACAGAATAGAAGGGAAAAAATTAAATGCACCTGAAAGCTTTTATCATTTACTTTCTCACCCATAAAACATTTTGCTTCTTACCATTTGTTTTAATGTTTACTAAGCTTGGGAAAAAAGAGGATAGTTGTTTTGATTTACATTTCTTTGATCACTGGTGAGATTCAACAGTTTGTATCACGTAAGAGTTCTTTGGTTTCAAGAAGCAGATTGTGTCTACCTTAAATGAAGAGGGGACAATTGGAAGGAAACTGGATAGCGCATGGGATATGAGATAGAAAAATAATATGCATTCAGTAGAAACTGTATTATGAATGTTTATCTTTTCCCAAGCTAGTGAAAATGTGGTAGGATAATCTGTCATGGTGCTGGAGAGCAGCCGTGAACCATAGCTTGCAGCTGGCCACACAATCAGGAAGGTAAACTAGGGGTACACTGACAACTATTCTGTACCTATACAACCATTCTGTTTTCACTTTCAGTATTCAATAAATTATATGAGATTTTCAACACGTTATTATAAAACAGGCTTTGTGTTTGATTATTCAAACAACTGCTGGCAAATGTGAGTGTTCTGTGCATGTTTAAGGTAGGGTAGGCAAGGCTACAATGTTCAATACGTTAGGTGCATTAAATGCATTTTTGACTTAAAAATATTTCAACTTATAGTGGGTTTATCAGGATGTAACCCCATCTAAACTGAGAAAAATCTGTATTTTCATCTGTATGTTTCCACTAAAGACAATGACTCTTGGGCAAGAGTTTGGTTGGAGGAGCATAAGTCACATGATACACGGAGGTCAGGCGTGCATGGGTCACTGTTGTTGGTGCCAAAAGAATCATATCTAGTGAGGGATACTGTTCCACAGTGAAAAGATGTGAGGGATGAAAAGACAATAGCAATTACTTCAGTTTTTCCTGTTTTTCACCATTTGGATTATTTCTTTTGGAAATCGCTTATACAAGTTCTTGGACAATTTTCCTTTCATTCATTCATTCTTTCTTTCTTTCTTTTTTTATTTTTAAGATTTTGTTTATTTATTTGACAGAAAGAGAGCTCACAAGTAGGCAGAGAGAGAGAAGGAAGCGGGCTCCTTTCTGAGCAGAGAGCCCAATGTGGGACTCGATCCCAGGACCCTGAGATCATGACCTGAGCCAAAGGCAGAGGCTTAACCCACTGAGCCACCCAGGTGCCCTTGGACTATTTTTCTTTTGGAATGTTGGATGTGGTTATGAGTGGTTAAGGTTTTTGTATCTTAAAATTAATAGTCTGGTAATATTAAAATTAAATATTTGTCACAAATATTTTTTCCTATTGTATCAATTTCTTTTAACTTAGCTTTTCATATCTTTAACAAAGAATGTTTATCTACTGCTAAACACTCTTTGTTTTTCAATTTTTAAGTGTTTGTCCTAACTAGAATTAATTTTGGTATTAATATAAATTAAGGATTTACTTTAATTTTTTACTAAATGGTAAGCTATCTCATTACCACTTATGAAATAATTTCTCGCTGGTGTGAACTATCACTTTTGATATATTAAATTTTATATTTACTTAGATTTGTTTATGAAAATTGTTTCAAATATGACTTTTTAAAAAAATTTTTATTTATTTATTTATTTGAGAGAGAGAGGGCATGAGAGGAGAGAGGTCAGCGGGAGAAGCAGACTCCCTGCCGAGAAGGGAGCCCAATGTGGGACTCGATCCTATGACTCTAGGATCATGACCTGAGCCCGAGGCAGTAGCTCAACCAACTGAGCCACCCAGGCACCCTCAAATATGACGTTTAGATTATGGCTTTTTTTTTTTTTTAAGATTTTATTTATTTATTTGTCAGAGAGAGAGGGAGAGAGAGGGAACACAGGCGGACAGAATGGCAGGCAGAGGCAGAGGGAGAAGCAGACTCCCTGCCGAGCAAGGAGCCCAATGTGGGACTCAATCCCAGGACGCTGGGATCATGACCTGAGCCAAAGGCAGAGGCTTAACCCACTGAGCCACCCAGGTGTCCCTGATTATGGATTTTTAAAAAATGAGTTCCACAAAGCTTTATAATCTATTTTAAATATGTAACAGAAAAACTCCCCTCCTTTTACTCTCCTTTTATAAAATTTCTCTGGCTGTTGTAATTTTTTCAGATGAACCTGAGTATCATTTGCTCAAGTTCTCCAAAATCTTACTTTGTTTTGCTAAATGTTATCAATTTGAAGAGAATAAAAATATAATATAGAGTCTTTCCATGCAGAAACATTGTTTTTCTATCTAAAAACATTGTTTCACAGAAAACTTTTGTATTTTCTTTATAAACTTTCATACCTTATGTTGTTTATTACTTAAAAAATATATTTATTGATTTTACAAATGAGTTTTCCATTACATTTCCAAAAAAGGTCGTTATGATAGGTAGTTTTTTTCAACTCAATAATACTCTTTTATTAGCTGAAGTAGGTTTTAGTCATTCCCTTTTCAAATATATTCTTTCTTGAATCAGTTGGTTAGAGAATCATCTATTTGATTGCTTTCCAATATATTTTTGTAGAGTTTAATGTAGCAGTGCCATAATCTCCATCCTGAACCTCCTTCCTCTCATGATCTCTCACTTGTTGTCTCTGCCTCCATAGTGTATGTGTATTTTTTTAAGTTAGCCCTGATAAGATTTATTTTACTGTTTTATTTTTGTTTTATTAAAAAAAATCTTTGGAGGGGGAGCGCCTGGGTGACTCATTGGGTTAAATCCTCTGCCTTCAGTTCAGGTCATGATCTCGGGTCCTGGGATCGAGCCCCACATCGGGATCTCTGCTCAGCAGGGAGCCTGCTTCTCCCCCTCTCTTTCTGATTCCCTCTTTGCCTGCTTGTGATCTCTGTCAAAGAAATAAATAAAACTTAAAAAAAAAAAGTCTTTGGATTTATTATGAATTCTCTTTCTTTGCTTTCCATTCATCAATTTCTGTTTTTATCTTTAGTTTCTTTATTCTACTATATCATTGTATTAATGATATGTGCCAAATCTTTGAGTTTGTTTTCTAAATCACTCATTTTTATCCTCTTTAATATTTTTGTAAGACATTTAAATCTATGAATTTTCATTGAAGTAAATAACCCACTCTTTTTTTAAATTTTTTTTTCTTTACTGTTTCCTATGTGTTGTGATATGCTTAATACCATATAGCATATGGCCAACATAGTTCTAAGATACTTTGTATTTTTGTAGTGGCTGTTCTATTAGTGAATTTCAATACCAGGATGTTTCCAGGCATTGTTTCCTTTTCATTCCCTCTACCTTATATTAAATGAGGTATTTAATCTCAGCTCTTATTCCAACTCACTATTTTTTCAACTTTTGCTTTTTTCACATTATGTTTTGATTACTTCTTGATGATACTGATGATTGGTATTTTGATAATCTCAGATATTTGTCATTAAACACAAATATGAAAGCTAACGGCCGAAAATGTAGTCCTTACGTTTAAATTTCAAATCTAGAAAAAACTTCACAAGCTTTTCAGTGGTTAAAGAAAGAAGTTTTTCTTTCCTATTTTCTCATTAAGAAGATAGGGTTTTTGGTGTTTAACCTATGATTCTTATTTTTCTCCTCATGCAACATGATATCCAAGCCTGAATATTTAGTAGACTTTGACAACTTATAGTTGATTCCTAAATATACTTACTCCATGATTTTTCCTTAGGCAATTTTGAAAATATTATGCTCATTTTCACTTAACTGGTAAAAAAAAAAATAAGATATATGAGTCACTGACAGATACACTCTTTTTTAATTTTCTGAGTTTACATGCATATATAGAAAAAAAAGAACTTTATTAAAAAGTATGGAAAACATTACCTATTTCTATGTTAGAGTCACAATAATTAAAAATGTTTTATCATATTTAATTATAAATAAGTGAATTTGCTTCTAGTTCTTTGTCTTGTCAATATTTTATGACATTATCAAACCTGGTCACTTTTTAGGACATTGTTTATACTGTGTTGTTGAACTTTGAATGTTACCAACATTCTCCTTATCATGAACTTGAGAACAGAAAAAGCCAAATAGTGAATTGCATAATCTCACCGTTTTTGTTAACTTAATGTTAAAGCAAATAGATACATCATTCACAACTTTCCGTGGATTGAGTTGACACTCCCTAAATAACATATATAAATTTACTGAATATATGCATTTCAAAATTTCAGTGATTCCAAGTGCAGTAAAGTAACTAATTGGGAAAAAAAAAAGCCTTTAAATGGTTAAAGAGATTCAAGTATTTGTGAGGAATGCTAGATTCTGCTCTGGCTATGTATTTTATTAGCCACAGGTGGTAACTTCTGTTGAAAATTCATGAGGTTGTTTCTGTCTGATTTTTTTTTTTTTTGGAAGCTTGTAAGATTTCTGTTCATGCTCTTTAAATAATGAATGTGGAGAGGGTCTTTTATTTGTGTGCAAGAATATTTTCTCCTGCCTTGAGGGCCAGGAATGAAACACTGGTTGTTTTAAAGATTTGGTTAAAAAATAATTTAAGCACATATATCTTATATGTATTATTTTAGCTTTGCAGTTTACATAATTAGCATACTATATGATCATGTAAATTGTCCATCAACTTCCTTTGAATTCTAGAAATAAATTTTTAAAATATCTAAAATTCAAAGAGCAGTTTTATTATTGAATTTATACTTTTATCCATTTGACAATCAAAAAACCTAATAATTGGTAGGTTTTTAAGATATCCTTGTGAGATAGGATAAGCCAGCATATTCCACATTAACAAATTTCATGAGTAATTTAACTTGCTCACTACTATCAAAAATAATGATAGATGTCAGTACCTTAGATATTTTGTTTCATTTGCCTGCTCTATACTGGAAAACATACACATAATTTAATTCAACTTCATCTTACTTATTAGAAATATATCAATAAAAAATATAATAGCCCAGATAATAATCTGAATTAGCCCAAGGTTTATGGTCAGGTTTCTACTCTATTTCAAAGTTCTTATTCAAGATGAAGCTTATTATCATTATATTCTTACCAAGTTTTTATTTCTTTCCTTGAACTTAAATACATCAAAAAGGCTCATTTTCAGATACAGAAAATCCCTTCAGAGATCACCTCTAGGATCAACAACAGATGTCTAAACATATAACATTTCCATGTATATTAACCATAGTTTGTCTGATCATTTTTGGGGAATTTTCAAGTTTTTTCTTCCTTAATTCAACTATAGTAGTGAGTCTTCTGTTGATTAAATGCATTCAGATGGATTTTGATAAATTTAAACTTTTTTTTTTACTAAAAATATTAAGTTACTGGATTTTATTAAGAGTCTCTGCTTCCTGAACCAACTAATTCCACACATTTATAGTACCGGGTAACTTCATAGAACTTAGCATAGCTTGTATTTATATAATTACTTAGTAATTATTTAATTGATGCATGCATATTCCAGTAGACCAAGGGCCACATGACAAAAGAGACTTTTGTTTTAATGCCCACTATTGCATATCTAGCATGGAGGGCTATGCCTAGATTCTAGTTGTCATTTGATAAACATCTGCTGAATCAGTGAATGAATCCCTTGTGTTATTTTTTTTTAAGGTTTTTAATTTATTTATTAGAAAGCAAGAAAGAGCATGAGCAGCGTGAGGGGCAGTGGGAGCAGGAGAAGAAGATTCCCCAGTGAGCATGAAGCCTGATGTAAGACTCTTCAGATCATGATCTGAGCCGAAGGCAGATGCCTAGCTGACTCAGCCACCCAGGTGCCCCTCCCTTGTGTTCCTGTTCTTCCAAACTAACATTTACAGAGTGAATATGTATTATCCCTATACATTTTGACATACTCTTTCCCCATATTTTGGTATTCAATGTTTCAGGCAGTATCACCTTTTTCTGAAGCACTCTTTTGATCTAGTTATGATGTTGAAAATTAATCTGAATTTCCCACCTTGCAATGCACCAGAAAATGTTTCCCAGCAAGATTTTATGAATCTCATAGAGAGGGTATAAATACATGCCCTTGCCTTACATTTTAAGTGAAATTTTAGATACTGATTTCTTAATTACATACTCTCAAAATGTTCTGCATTTCTATGGAAAAATTTCCAGCAATAAACAGAAGAGGTTTTTTTTTTTTTTTTTTGGCTGCTTCTGTAATATGTAATTAAGAGTTAATAAATTAGATGTGCAGTTATGTCAAATAGATTATAACTAAAAGGGACTACACATTTCATGTAGAATTTAAATGCATGTTTCATAATGGGATTTAAAAAATCAGACAGCCCACTTTTTTCATAGTGCTAATATAAACATGAAAGAATTATTTGTATTTAAATTTTTTAAATTGTATTTTGGTTTTCCTGATTTTAAGGTTAGGTGATTAAAATGGACTTGTATAAAAATTAGAATTTTAGTTTGTGGAAAATATAGTCTTAGATAGTTGGCTATAACAAAACTTTTAATTTAATGTCTAAAGTTTTTATACAATTTGAAAATATTTATCTTCTAGTTTGTCAAGCTATTTGGAAGCACTTTACTTCCATATTGGTTAAAAATCACCAGAATGGAAAAAGATTCTTCAGTTACGTCCCACAAAGCCTTCTGAAAAGAAGTCTTCAAACTTTTAAGTATATTCTAATTTTAGAGAAGCACTAAACTCAATTAGTTCAAGGATCTTTCTTCCTTTTGACTTTGAGGAATCATATTCTCTGTGAAGAGTGACAAATTGGGTCCCTTCACTGATTTTTATCTTGGAAAAAAAAGGGAAAATATAATGTTGCTCTTCAAATATGCAGGAATGACTACCCTATTTTCCTTGATGAGAATTATGTCTGTGATTGTCACTATTGTTTGACAAATCATTAATTTTGAAAAACTGTTTGGCTGCCTTTGAAAAATATGGAATCCCAAATGGACCATTGAAGTGTCCTAAGAAGATAAACCATTTGGTATTAAGTACTTCTGAGATGGGTCCGGTTGAGGATGGCATGTAAGGTGCATATTCCATGTCAACTTCAATTGAATGCTGGTGAGTAGCTTTCTAGTTTACAACACCAAAGATTTTAAAGCTGTATCAGATTATCTTTATCTGTGATTGGTAAATATAAGGGTGAGGGCCTTCAAAATTACACAAAAATAAAGGCAGAAAGAGAGCTATTCAGAAATTGCTGAAAGAAATTTCAGGATTGAGGATATTTAACATGGAAGCAACAATCAGACTCCTACCAAACCAGCACCTTAGATAGGGAGCCCAAGAATCTCCTCTGGGTATTCTTTAAGACACTGAAGTTTGAGAATTCACTCCTCTACTTAAACATGGCCATATATTTGCTTAGAGAGTTGTTCTATAACTTGACTCCACACTGCAGTCATCTAGGGAGCTTTAAAAATCTCTTGATACCTGGGTTCCATTCCAGATTGTATAAATCATCATATCCAGGCCTGCAGCTCAGGCACTGGTATTTTTTAAAAACACTCTGAGGTGCAGTCAGGATTGAGAGTCATTGGAAATTTCATGTAATGGTAAAACCAGATGGTAATGAGCATATCTACTCTCTCGTCTCTCCCAAGTTCCCATTGGAATGTAGAAAATTATTTTAAAAAATGATTTTGAGGTAGTACACTAGATCTGGAAAAGAAGTAACATCAGAGTTGGCTAAGCATTATAAGATATTTTATAAGACAAAACAGATGTAATTAATTAGTGATGAAATCTAAGCAGTAGAAACCACAGTGCAAGATACAAGAGAGCTTCAAGTTCAGATTCAAGCAATACAATGATAAAAGAATTACACTCTTAACAAATGGGATGGCTGGGTCCTTCCCAGTTCCTGTTCAGTATATCCAGGGGCTATGAAAAGAGACTTGAAGAAAAGACCAGAGTTATGACTATTACCACATCTGTACTAAACATACAAGAGAGGAGAATGGAGGGGATTGGGCAGGATAGAGAAAGGCACTTTTGCTTAGAAGTGAAATTGACTAAAACTTGCCACCCTTCAGTGCAAAGGGTGCTCAGTGCTCCCCTTACTATGCCAAATACAGGGCACCATGCTCCTCCCTCATATGGGAACCTGCCTCTCCGAACCTCTTGACATACACAAAAACTAAGGCATCCCTTTCCTAAATAGTCATTGGGAGAAAGGGGCCCATACAATTACCAGAATTGTACTTAAGAAAACTGCAGGCATACCTCATATTGTAGATTTAGTTTCAGACCACTACAAGCAA
The DNA here is from genome assembly GCF_022355385.1 of Mustela nigripes. Lineage (NCBI taxonomy): Eukaryota > Metazoa > Chordata > Mammalia > Carnivora > Mustelidae > Mustela > Mustela nigripes. Next base: position 140,636,480 of record NC_081558.1, on the reverse strand, counting down.
ATATTACAATAGAGTCAAAGGAATTTTTTGGCTTTCCAATGGATATGAAATTTATGTCTACATGATACTGTAGTGTATCAAGTATGCAATAACATCTCATCTAAAAAAGTATATGCCTTAATTTTAAAATATTTTACTGCTAAAAAAATGCTAACCATCATCTGAGTTTTCAGTGAGTCATCATCTTTTGTTGATGTTGGTTCTTGCTTCAATGTTGATGCTGGTTATTGATCAGGGTGGTACTTGCTGAAGGCTGGCTGGCTGTGGCAATTTCTTAAAATAAGTCAACAGTGCAGTTTGCCATGTCAGTTGACTCTTCCTTTCATGAAGAAATTATCTGTAGCATGCATTGCTGTTTGATAGCATGTATCCACAGAACTTCTTTCAAACTGGAGTCAGTCCTCTCAAACCCTGACACTGCTTTATCAACTAGGCTGATGTAATATTCTAAATCCTTTGTTGTAATTTCAACAATCTTCACAGCCTGTTCACCAGGAGTAGATTCCATGGCAAGAAACCATTTTCTTTGCTCATCCTTAAGAAGCAACTCCTCATCCATTCAAGTTTGATCACGAGATTGTAGCAATTCAGTCATACCTTCAGGCTTCCCTTCTAATTCTAGTTCTTAATTTTCTTTGTTATTTATACTACATCTATAGTTACTTCCTCCACTGAAGTCTGGAACCCCTGAAAGTTATGAGGGCTGGAATCATCTTCTTCCCAACTCCTGTTCATGTTGATATTTTAACTTCTTCCCATGAATTGTGATTATTCTTTTTTTTTTTTTTAAGATTTTATTTACTTAAGAGAGAGAGAGAGAGGGAGAGAGAGAATGGAGGAAGGGGCAGAGGAAGAAGCAGACTCCTTGCTGAGCAGGGAGCCCAATGTGGGGCTCAATCCCTGAATCCTGGGATCATGACCTGAGCCACAGGCAGACGCTTAACCGCCTGAGCCACCCAGGCACCCAAATCATTATTATTCTTAATGGTATCTAGAATGGTGACTCTTTCCAGAGGTTCAATTTACTTTGTCCAGATCCATCAAAGGAATCACAATTTATAGCAGCTATAGTTTTAAAAAATTTCTAAATTAGAAAACTTGAAAGTCAAAATTACTCCTCAAATCATGGGGTGCAGAATGGATGTTACATTAACAGTCCTGGAAATAACATGACTCTTGTTGTTCATGTCCATCAGAGTTCTTGCATAACCAGGCTCATTGTCAATGAGCAGTCATATTTTGAAGGAAATATTTTTTTTTTTCTGAACAGGAGGTTTCAACAGTGGGCTTAAAGTATTTGGTAAACCATGTTGTAAACAGATGTGCTGTCACCCAGGCTTTGTTGTTCATTTCTAGAACATAAGCAGAGTAGATTTAGTGTAATTCTTAAGGGCCCTAGGATTTTTAGAATGGTAAGTAAGTACTGGCTTCAAGTTCAAGGTACATTAACCCTAACAGTCAGCCTATCATTTAAAGCTTTTAAACCAGGCATTGACTAATCCTCTCTAATAATGAAAATCTTAGAAGGCATCTTCTTCCAGTAAAAGACTATTTCAACTACATTGAAAATCTGTTGTTTAGCATAGCCACCTTCATTAACTCTTAGCTAGATCTTCTGGATAATTTGCTGCAGCTTCTACAATAGCACTCGCTCCTTCACCTTGTACTTCTGTGTCATGGAGATGTCTTCTTTCCTTTGAACCTTATGAACCAACTTCTGTAAGTTTCGAACTTTTCTTCTGCAGCTTCCTAACCTATCTCACCTTGGGCTCCACAGAACTGAAGAGACTTAAAGCCCTGCTCTGGACTAGGCTTTGGCTTAAGGAAATGTAGTAGCTGGCCTGATCTTCTCTATAGACCACTGAACTTTCTCCACATCAAGCAATAAGGCTGTTTTTCTTTCTTAGCATTCACTGGAGTAGCATTTTAAATTTCCTTAAAGAAATTTAAATTGTTTGGTAACAGAAGCCTAGCTTTTGGCCTATCTTGCTTTCAACATGTCTTCTTCAGTAAGCTTAATTATTTATAGCTTCTGACTTAAGGTGAGAGATGTGAAGCTCTTCCTTTCATCTGAACACTTAGAGGCCATTGTTGGGTTAGTAACTGGTCTAATTTCAATATGGTCATGCCTCAGGGGAAAGGGAGGCCCAGAGAGAAGGAGAAAGATGGGGGAGTGGCTGGTCAATGGAGCAATATGAAAACAAATATTTATTAAGCTTCACTATCTTATATGAACGCACTTCATGGTACTCCCAAACAATTACAATAGTAACATCAAAGATCACCGATCACAGATCATTGTAACAAATATAATAATGAAAAAGTTTAAAGTATTGTGAGAATTACCAAAATATGACCTAAAGACATGAAGTGAGCAAATGTTGTTGGATAATGGCCCCTGTAGGTTTGCTTACTGCAGGGGGTTTCCACCGATCTTCAATTTGAAAAAGTGTAATCTCTGCAAAGCACAATTAAATGAGGTATGCCCATAGTCCTACACTTATTTCTGTGAAGGTCAATAAAGGATAACCAAACTTGTCAGAGTTCTTTCAGGCAATTAGTCCTTAAATAGTAGAAGATTTTGCTGAAAGAGTTTTAGCTAGCTTACAGAATCAATGGGAAGCCTGAGGCTCAAAGAATGGGCAAGAACCTCAGCATGCGGGGATCAGGAAGAGTCAGTGAAGGATGCCACCTCTAGTTCCACCTCCATTCAACATGTACCATTCCACCACCAGAGTCAACTCTACTGACACTGGTGCAAATTATCACATATAAGATGACAGAGCAAGAGTGAGAATTTTCTCCTTCCTCCCATAATCTACTGAGGTAGGTCTCTCTTCCTCCTGTTTTGAGATTTTTCTCAAGATTCAAAAAATGTTTTAAGACAGGGAATCCTAGAACCAAACAATGACCACAATCAAAACCAAAACCCTTAAATGGGAAGAACAAAAACAGAGCATATGTAACAACTGACCTCAGAGGAGGAAAAAAAAAAAAACAGTGAACAGAATCTTCACATATTTCTAAATTAATGCATTTACAGAAAGTTGCTAGAATTTTCAACTATAAGGCAAAAAAAAAAAAAACAATAATACTATAAGTAAGGAAAAATATAGAAGAATGTTCCCTGAAGATTAGAACAGAAATAATACCTAAAATTTTAAAAAAAATGATAGCTGAACTACAAATCTAATGGACCAACTAAATAGCAAACAATATGCTAATCGAGTTTGTGATCTAGAAAATGAATGAAATTTCCCAGAACTTGAGAAATAAAACATTACTGAAAATTAAGGACACAAGGTGTCTTCCAGCTTATGTGATCTCTAGTCTTCAAGGTCACAGATTCTTTCTTTAGTTGTGTTGACTGATGAACCCATTGAAGGCATTCTTCATTTCTGTTTTTGATTTCTGGCATTTCTATTTGATTTCTCTTATAGTTTCCACTGTTCTCCTGAAATCACACATTTGATTTTGCATGCTGTATACTTTTGCTATTAGAGCTGTTAAGATATTAATTATAGTTCTTTTAAATCCTACCTGAAAGTTTCAACATCTGTGTCATACCTGAGTATGGCTCTGATGCCAGCTTTTGTCTTCAAAATGGTCCCTCCCTCCCCAACCTTTATATATGCTTCATGATTTTTTTTGAAAACTGAACATATTATGTAGGACAATACATACTTAGGTAAATAGGCTTTATGCTTGCAAATAAGCATGCTTTTTCTTTTGTTAGGGCCCATGGTTGCCAATCTGGGATAATTTTGCTCCCCAGGGGACATTTGACAACGTCTGGAGAGGTTTTTGATTGTCACAACTTGGGGGCTTGGCCGCTATTGACACCTAGCAGGTAGAAACCACAGCTACTGCTAAATATTCTATAATGGATAGGACGACCCCAAACAAAGAATTACCCAGTACAAATGTAAAGATTTGATGTTAAGAATCTCTCATTCAGAGGGAAAATCCATCACTGCACAGTCATAGAAAGATTTGGAGGAGAAGCACCCAGAACAGAGCACTGAAAGTGTCTGAAATTCTGTCAGCTTGGGTCCCAGCTCAATATGAATCTACCAAAGATCCAAGTATCTTGATCAACATTGCAGTTCAGATAGGATTTAGTATAGCCTACTTTCTAAATAAAAACCACTAATGGATTAGTCAGAGAGGGAAAGGGAGAGAAGGGCTATGGATATAGGTCAAATACCACTTAACATTTTCATAGAGACACATGATCATGAATACAACTACTCCAAAGATTTCCTTTAAGTCTGTGACTTCTTGTGAAGTTTATATTTAAAGTTTAATTTGACCGTTTCTTTTGGACTCAGATTAACTCCTTTAAAGAGATTCCTCAGTCGTGTCAGAAACACCTGACCTTCAAGGAAAAAAAAACGACCTCTACACAGACACCTTTTGAAAATTTAGATTCTGAACTGCCAGACCTCACTCAGTGTAAAGCAATTCCACTATGAAGTAATATATATATATATATATATATATATATATATATATACACTGATAGAAAATTCAAATGTTCAGCTTCCATTTATATCCCCTACTTACTTCTTCAGTAACATCCCTAACTCAAGATATCTATTTTACTTGGCCCTAGGGCCTTGTCCTGCCAATGAGACACATTCCCACGAATCTTCAATTGGTAAAAATACTCCTATAGTTTGAACTGTTGCTAGGTGCTTTTCTTCCTTAAGTAATTTTCATAAGCAGCATCCCCAGTATAAGGAGTCTGGCTTTATTTGTGGATCCAAATTCCCTAATGGTGAAGGGAAGGAGAGAAATTAACATTTAATAAGCATCTGCGGTCTCTCTGGTTTGGCTGGGTACCATATGTAGGATATCTCACTCAGTCTTGACCATAACTCCAGAATGTAGAGATTGATACTCTCATTTATTTTATGTGTTTATGAAACTGAGGTCCTAAGGGGTTTAATGCTTTGTACAAACAACTCAGTCATGAGCAGGTGATTTGGGATTCAAAGTGAAAGTATATGTCCTTTAAAGGAGTTTGGTTTTTGTGTGTGTGGGAATAAGAAAATGAGAAAAATATTTATTCTAGTTTTAAATTTGGGAGAAGATGACCCTAAAGAAGAGAGACGTGGAAATTTCAGGGGCTAGTAAGCGGGGCTTTACAAAATAGAATATTTTGTTTGTTTTCTTCCATATAGTGCATAAGGACAATGTCTAGGTTACAGTTTTTGCTTAGTACTATGGCCAACAGTATACACTTAATAGACTCAGAAGAGTTTTAGTTGCAGTTAACCTTACTGGTAGATTTGAATCACAACATCATTAAGTATTTTAGTTGGATTGGTCTGTAACCATCATCTTGCCCAGTCCTTCTCATTTTGCAGATGAGGAGACTGAAATCCAGGATAAAAAAGAGAAGAATTATTGGAGATTTGGTATGTGTCAGATATAATTAGCCACTTTATAGGCACAAGTACTTAGAGATGGATATATAAGATTAAAATTCCAGTGTATCTATATTCTCAATTTTTCTCTTCTTTCTAATATATCATGTCACAAAAATTATATGTTAGCAGTAATACCACCTTATACTTACAGAAAACTATCCATTTCAGATTTTCACATATTTTATCTCATTTAAACTTCACAATCACCATTGATAGTAGGGAGCAAGTTTTTTAATGTATGTTTATTAATGGAAAATACTGAACATCACTATACTTAAGTGTCTTGCTAAAGATACTGCAACTCGTAAATAGCAAGAGCAAAAATAGAAGTTGAGTGTTTGAGATCCTAGTTCAGTAAGTTCCAAAGACAACACACCCAGCTGGATTCTACTCAGGACAACAATGGAGGTAGAAAAGAGGCACTAGTTGGAGAACTGGGTTCCTGGCTTTCAAGTCTAGTTGTACCATTAATTGTGTAACAAATACTCTCTCTTCCTTAATGTTTCTTTATCTGCAAAATGAAGAAACTGGACTAAATGGTAGCTAAACTCTATTCTAGTTCAAACATTAGTTGTACTCACATGCAGTCATGTGACTTCAAGAACATACTAAAAATCAGAATTAAGTGAAATAAAGTTTTGCCAAATGTGTATGTACTTTAAATCAGTCTACATTTTTAAAAAATCTCTTATGCTTAGCTTTAACATAGGAAAAGTATACAAATCCACTTGCAGTTTTGTTTAGTGCTCTAGTATTTTATCTTGGATTATCTTATGGCTCATTTCTACCTGAAGACTGTCAGATACTACAACAGAAACGTCTAAGAGGAGATAGAAACAAAGTTGGTTCCTACAACTCAACGACAAGGAAAAAAAAAAAAGCTTCAGAAATGGGCAGAGGATTTGAATAGACATTTCCTCAAAGGTAATATGCAAATGGCCAACAAGCATATGAAAACATCAACATTACTAATTATTAGGTAGATGTAAATCAAAACTACTATAAAATGTCACCTCACATTAGGATGTTTACAATTAAAATAAACAGAAAATAACAAGCATTAGTGAGGATGTGGAGAAATAGAAGTCTTTGTGCATTACTGATGAGCATGTGAAATGGTACAGCTACTTTGGAAAACAAAATAGCAGTTCGTCAAAAAAATTAAAACTACAATTGCCATAGATTCTAGCAAGTCCACTTTTGGGCACTTACAGACAAAATATTGAAAGCAAGGTCTCGGAGAGATTTGTATATCCATATGCATAGCAGCATTATTCACAATAGCCAAAATATAGAAACAATCCAAGTATCCATCAACAGATCTAGGGATAAGCAAAATTGGTCTATACATACAATGGACTATTATTCAGCCTCAAAAAGTAAGGAAATTCTGACACATGCTGCAATATGGTTGAAATATGGGGATATTAACCAATGGCTAAGTAAATGAGCCATCACACAAAAAATAAATACTATATAATTCCACTTATATGAAGTGCCTAGAGTAATCAAATTCATAGGAACATAAAGTTGAATTGTGGTTCCCAGGAGCTGGGGGGAGCAGGAATGAAGAGTTGCTTTGGTGTGGGTAAAACGTTTTAGTTTTGAAAAATGAAAAAGTTTTAGAAATTGGTTGAACAATGTGAATATACTTCACACTGAACTGTACACTTAGGAATGAATAAGACGGTATTTTTTTTTTAGTATAATTACATGTTAAAAGGAGACGGTTATGCAGTCTCCTTTTCCAAATATCTATATGTAATATAGATATAAAATATTAACATGTAAATCTATTATTAAGTATATAAAATATATAAAATATATAAATAAAATATAAAATTCATAAATTTATACATAAATATAAAAAATACATTTAAATACCCATGGTCAGTTTTCTGTAATGATAGAAGCATGGTTCTCCTTAATGACAAAGAAATGGACTATATAATCCTATGGGTTCTTGATATCGAGACTGAGCACAATACTGAAATGTCTCTACCGATCAAATTATCTGTTGTAATTTAAGTACTATTTTTCTGTACTCTTATTTTTAAAGTTTTTAGCTTTCATTTCCATGCTTACCCAAGGCTCTGTTTTTTCAAAATTAATATTGACCAGAGAATTGTAGGTCATCAGTCCATTGGAAATAGTGGCACAGCAGGAAATAACAAAGCTCTGAAATCAAGCAGACTGGATTAAATCTTACTTCTGCCACTCTGTAGCTTTTCAAATGTGGGTAAGCCATCTATTCTAAGACTTAGTTTCCTCAAGTATAAAAGGTGATATCATTACCTGATAGGGTTATTGTGAAGATTATATAAAATGGACCCTGCAAAGTGCTTCTTAGCACCGCCGTTAACACAGTATGTACCTGATAAGTGATTACATTTATTAATATTAGACATATCAGGTGCTAAAGTAAAGAAATGATTTTAAATTCCTCTCATGACTTCAGATCCAGGTAAAAATCGCCATCATCTTAATGTATTCTCTTCTAGACAGACTTGTAGCCCTGAAGGAATGAAATGGATAGAATAATCTAAATGAATACCTCTGACTGGCTTTGTCACCAGGGAAATAATGATACCTAGCTTTAAGAACCACTGAGCAGGCACTTAATAAATGAAGTACTTGAATCACTGGACAATACTAGTAAGAGCACATGAGAATCACAATGTAAAATATAATTCTTAGTAGAGTAGTTTGCGTTTTCAGCTCCATTTCACAAACTCTCAAGCTCTAAACTCTGATAGACTCTCTTTATGGATCTCCAGTTCACTGGAGTCCTGACTTGCAAACTCTGTGCTAGGTATTTGGGTTATAAAATAAACAATACAAAACAGTACAAAATTCATGAAACATACTGAAAGCTATGGGATCAAAGATGTCAAATATTATCTAGGTTACTGATTAAAGAGAAATAAACAATGGACCAGGAAATACGTAATCATGAAAACTTGGAAAAGCAGAATTTTGAAGCAGAGAGGATATTTAAAAACTCAATTCATCTTGTAAGAGAAAATAGACCATTACTGCAACAAAATGCAGCATTCAACAAGAAATGAGGCCCTTCGTTTTAATATATAAACACCAAAGTAAGTGGTGACACCTTCTTTTTTAAGAATAACATTAGCTATTTATCTGTTTTGATTGATATAGGGCATGTTTTTCCAAAAATAAAGACCAAATGAATAGCTTCTTATAGATTTTTTTCTAATCCTATGTTCTGTAAGTCTGAAAAAGGCATTGCTGACATTTGGCCAATAGTAACTCTAAATTCATGAATCTTTTAAATATAGGCAAGTTTTTAAGCAATAATATAGACATGGCTGAAAGCCTTAGGCCCTATGTACTCAAGAGAAAATTGTGTCCCATGAATTTTTAATAAATGAAACAGTGCTATTTCCATGAAGAAATAAGGTATGCTGAATAAGAGTGACAGGAATTCCAAGGGGAAGGACTGAAAAAAAGACAGTGTTCGGCATTTTCATCTTTCAATGGAGCTGGGGAAAAAAAAAAATCGTAGGAGTTTATAATAACAGTACCAGATTTTATTACATCAAAACTACGAACATTCTGATTTGTGTTTTTTGCATAAATTTACATGATAATTTGGAAATCCTATTTGCAAATATTTAAAAGTGTTTTAATTAGTTAATATAAATTTTTGCTGTTGCATCTCATTCCAATATTCAGGATATGGTACGTGAAATAAAGATTATATTTAAAAATCAATCTTCTCACATATCAGATATGTTATATTGTTGGGGTCAAAATACAAGTGAGAAGGTTTCAAATGGAGAAGTGGACACAGAATCAGGGACTTCTACCAAGACAGAGAAAGAACATAGGAAGATAAAAGTTATTTTCTTCTTCTCTAGTCTCCATCTCTATTTACCCCTTCTTCCTCCTCCTCAATACTCTCTCCCTCCTTCTGATATAATTTCTACTCATATTATCTTTTTTTCAAATCCAATGTTAGAGCCAGTTTTTTAACTATTTTAAATTAGAAAAAGCAAAACCAATTTTTTCTTCTGTTCTCTCAGTTTAACTATGTTTTAAAATATTTGAAAGAGAGAGAGAGAGAATGAAAGACAACGAGGCAGAGAGGCACAAAACTGCATTGTAACATCAAAAGTCTACCAGAGACCTAAAGTAGCTTGGGGAGGGAAGGAGGGAGACAGGCAAAGCTGCAGGGATACCTCCATTACATAGACACATACACAATTCATGAGTACCTTAAATTCTGGAAACTTGACCAGCGCCAGCTCACCTAGTTGAGAAAAGTAACAAAATAAATTCTGAAACCAATTGGCTTTAAAAAAAAAAAATGGGTTTAGGGTCTGAGAGGAGGTTTCTGCATGAAGCAAGACCACCTTGAAGAGCAACAACTGACAGGTTTTCACAGGGGAGAAACTGCCAGGGAAGCACACTTCTCAGAAGGACTGAGGAGGAAATGGGATTTCTTCCATGGAAGCTGTTAATAGAACTTGAGGTACCCAAGGTCCTTTCTGAAGGCTGTGTCTCAAAAAATCGTATATATTACTAGTGTCAAGGAAGTATAGTCATTCATTCTCAAGAAAAGATCATGATGAATTCATTTCAGGATTAAGAAATGAACCTAAGGTATGATTAGTTCATGATTTATCACATTACAAGTTTCTTGAGAAAAGGTGGACAGATTTTACTTAGATGTTGTAATTATTTCTTCTTTTCAAACAAGACAGAATTTAGGTCGATTCCTTAGGAAGATATAATAACCTTAAATGTATATGTAACTCTTAGAGCTTAAAAGTGTATGAAATAAAAATTGAGGGAATTAAAGAGAGAAATACAAATTTCTCAGTTGGAGATCTTATTTCTCTCAGCAATTAGTAGGCCAGTTAGACAAAAAAATTAAGATATGGAAGATCTGAACAGCACTACCAACCTTTTAATCGTGTTGATATTTCTCAACCTGAAGGGGGATAAAATCTGTGTTTCTGCATTTGGCTATTTATATTATAAATAATGATTGCAGGCTTTTCAAATTATCTACTTTCTGGAAAAAATAAATGTCAAAAATTGCATGCATAGTATTTTGCATACTTCAGTGGTGTTATGTGTTTCCATTTTACCAATTTTTCAGTTTTTACAGGTTTTAGGGGTCAACCTGTTGCTCCATTTATATATAGTAATCTTAAATTTACTTTTTCTTGTTGAACAAAGATTTTCACTGTTTAATTAATGGACAGTGATTAAAAGTAGTTATTGTGGGGGTGCTTGGGTGGCTCAGTCGTTAAGTGTCTGCCTTCAGCTCGGGTCAGCATCCCAGGGTCCTGGGATCGAGCTCCAAATCGGGCTCCCTGCTCAGCCGGAAGCCTGCTTCTCCCTCTCCCACTCCCTCTGCTTCTGTTCCCTCTCTCGTTGTGTCTCTCTCTGTCAAATAAATAAATAAAAATCTTAAAAAAAAAAAAAGTAGTTATTGTGTACTGGCATAAATTCTTTGTCTGAAAAAGTAAAATGCACCATTTAAGAAAAAAAAAACTGCATGCATAAAATTTCATTTGTTGTTTCATGGAAAGAAGATAGGATTCCTCAATTTTTGGTTATTTTCAGTTCTTCCTTATCCTGTCCCCCACTTACCCCAACAAAGGATTTAAAAATACATATTTTTGCATTATACTAAGATTTTCTCATATTGCCACTACATGTGTATATACATACTCACATATATGCAAGTTACATATTTGAAGAAATAAGAAAATAAGTTTCTCTTAGTAATTTCATATATATGTATATACATTACATGTATATGTGTGTGTGTGTGTGTGTGTGTGTGTGTGTTGTGTGTGTATACATGCCATGCCATATTGGAATGTTTATAGTTTACACTGGACTCAGGTGTTGCTCTCTTAACTGACAGTGATTTGGCTCATCCCAGAGTACACTCATTGATGTTTCTAACAACCGTGAAAATAACTTAAATTTTATTTTTGATTACTGAGTACCACACATGAACCAGAAGGTTTTAGCCACCTACTGTCCCCTGCTGCTACTGGGTAACTGAGGTTATAGACGGAATTGAAGTTTAGTCTGTCACTCCATTATTAGCATTTGATCCCACTGAAGCTGTCCTAACACTAAACATATTTGAGTCATATTAAAGTACATCCTCTGTAACTTTATATTAACCTTATATTTAAACTATATATTTAGGTATATTTTCTTTAACCTTATATTAATTGAAATGACAATAAAACAGAAGTAAATAATGTGGCTCCTTTGCAGAATGAAAGCAAAAAGAAAAATCTAACCCTAGGGTCATAGATTTTTAAAATTCAGATATGTCGTATCATTTATGGCTAATTTTTTAATGTAGACTAAACCCCAGAATCTTGTTCTAGCTAACAAAGCACTTGCACACAAGGATTCTTAGGGATAAACACCAACCTCCATATCTCCCCAAAAGTTGTCTCTGACCATTTTATTTTTTTTTATTTTTTTTTTCTAAAAGATTTTATTTATTTATTTGACAGACAGAGATCACAAGCAGGCAGAGAGGCAGGCAGAGAGAGGGGAGGAAGCAGGCTCCCTGCTGAGCAGAGAGCCCGATGTGGGGCTCAATCCCAGGACCCTGGGATCATGACCTGAGCCGAAGGCAGTGGCTTTAACCCACTGAGCCACCCAGGCGCCCCGTCTCTGACCATTTTAGACCCATCCCTCCTTTCTGTGGATATTTGCTTCCTATAAATGTTAGAGCACAATAGGAGTAGCCCTCTAATTGACTCAGGTATATTTAGTTTTCTCTACATCTCTGTAAAAGCAAGGATCATGATTTCCACTATTCTCTCATCTTCTACATTGACATTTTCCAACGATTTTTCAATATATATATATTGACTCTTGGATTGTTTAAAATGGTATTTCACCTCAGTGTTCTGTTAGTAATTGTGTTGGGAACTTCTAGTTCCATTTGAGAATGATGGGGGTGCCAGGGTGGCTCAGTCGGTAAGCATCTGCCTTCAGCTCAGGTCATAATCCTGGGGTTCTGGGATCGAGCCCATGTCAGCTCTCTGCTCAGTGGATTCTGCTTCTCCCTCTCTCTCTGCCTGCAGCTTCCCCTGCTTGTGTGCACTTTCTCTCTCTCTCTCTCTCTCATAAATGAATAAAATCATTTAAAAAAAAAAAGACACGAGTATGATGATTTGCCAAGTGAATCTAGGTGGAAGAAATATGTGACTAGCTGTGTGTGGTTGTATCTGTGTTTGACTAGTAAACAAGCCAAGCCTTAAAATTCTTTGTTTGCATTTGTATGAATTTTACCACATTTTGAAAAAATATCAGTGGTTTGCATTTTTTTTTTTCTGAGTGGCTTGGGGATTTAAGGGTTTTCTTTTTCTAAAAACCCACAGTGATGGGATATTAATCCTGCTGAAATGCACATCTGAAATGAAGTTGAATAATTCAAGATTTATCATCATCAACTGCTTCAAATGACAAAGTACAACAAAATGAAATTTTTCTGTTATATTTTAAAGGTCTTTTTTTGGGCATAGGACTAAGAGTGTACTGAATATTAGCAAATGTGAATTCAGTGGAAATTACTGCAAATTTGAGACTATGTCAACATTAAAATCAAAATCATACCTTCACTGAGGTTATGAATGATTACGTATCACATGGTTGAAATACTCAGTACATTACAGAACTGTTAAAGATGCTAAAAGCAATATGAAAAATTACATAGAAAATGCATGATTAGGAAAATTTGATATAAATTACCAAAACTATGCATATAGCTAAGTAAACAATGCATCCTCGAGACTGTTTGAATGTCCTTGTTGAAATAGCGTACGTTTGCAATACTTCCTCTTAACCTGCACCAGGATATGCCTCATTATTTATCTTGAGTCGAAAGCTGAATTGCTTTGAAAAGAAGCATTGCTTCTGGAGTTGACATAAATATGATTAAGTGTGGGGGTGCCTGGTGGCTCAGTAGGTTGAGTATCAGACTCTTGGTTTTGGTTCAGGTCGTGATCTCTGGGTTGTCGAATTGAGTCCTGCCTCAGGCTCTGTGCTCTCATGGAGTCTGCCTGAGATTCTCTCCCTCTTTCTACACGCCCCACTCCTCACACTCATGCCCTATCTCTAAAATAAGTAGATATAAAATCTTTGGGGGAAAAAATTGCTTACGTGTCCTATTTCTATAGAGTAGGACCACATTCCATGGGGTTTGTTTACATACTTCTGTGAGATCCTGGTCTTCTTACCTAAGGGTTCTCAGGGTGGCAGGTAAGAGGAGGAAGCCAAGGCATCAGAACCTTTCAGGATTCTAGATTACTGTGCAGATTTCTCGTGGTTTCTCTTGTTCATGTCCCTTAGAGGGACTTTACTAAGGAACAATGGAAATTAACACTACTCAAACATTTTTTTACAAGGTTTTTTTGAAGATTGAGACATTGTAGTGAAAAGCACTGTCTTTAAAGTATTTATCTAGAACAGTGGTTACTGATAGCCATTAAGCAAAATTTGCACTGTAGATGCTTTAAAAATATGAAAATTTCACTTCAACACCAGGATTTCTGATTTCTCATTAAAAACTCCAGGATACACAGACAATAGGCCTATAATCCTACATGTCAGCATTGGTTTAGAGGGGAATGACATGTGCCTTTCCCAGGTCCCTGTTTTCTTACATTTGCTTCATTTAAATGGTCTGGTTCCTCTACAGGCATTTGAGTATGTGACATATTTAGTACATAACTCACCACAGTGTATAATATAGACTTAGCATTATGCCTTTTTTAAATTATGATTACATATTTAATTCTCTAGCCAGTATTTGTGATGGTAAAATAAGAGCCAATTCTTAAAGCATCAAGAACAGGCAAGTTTTTTAAAAATTAAAATTTACATGACTTTAGAAGCCAAGTTGTGTATCAATATATAGATATAGATATCTATGTATATATATAAAACAAATGGGTAAAACATGGTATATATATAAAAAAAAGCTAAGTTGCCATTTATTTAAATTAAAATTATGCTTAATAGAGTCTACTCCATCAAATTTAATTTATTTGAAATATATAGGGTCTTGATTTTGAAAACTTGATAGTTATTCTTTAAAAAGCAAAGGTCATACAATCAGTTGCTTGATTATGCAAAACAGACTTTTTTTTTAAAGTTTTTATTTATTTATTTGACAGACAGAGATCACAAGTAGGCAGAGATGCAGGCAGAGAGAGAGGAAGAAGCAGGCTCCCTGCTAAGCAGAGAGCCCGATGCAGGACTCGATCCCAGGACCCCGGGATCATGACCTGAGCCGAAGGCAAGGCTTTAACCCACTGAGCCACCCAGGTGCCCCCGGACTTTATATTTTAAAAAGCCACAATAATAATACCTTACATTATCTTATTCTTTGAAAGTGATTTTACATATACCATTTACATTTTTTTTCCACTTACATTTTTTTTTTAGCTTAAAACTCCCTATTAGATAGGCAGATATGTTTAGTTCATTTTGTAAATGCAAGCGTTAAAGCTCATAGATGTTGAAAGACTGTAAAGGTTACATGGCAGGTGGTTTGCGTTATTAGATGTTCAGATTTTAAATCCAACTAGCAGAAAATTATTTTTAAAAATTCCAATGCAGTAATTATTTTAAAAAAATATTTTGAAGCTCATTTAATATTACTGAGCCCCAAAGTAACAGTCATTTTAGGCAAGTTTCGAACTATGAAGAATCCTAAATCATCGAATCCTGTAGCTGTGAAAGATGTGATATTCCCGTTGAGTTGTGAACCCTCACTGGAGCCCGTATTATAATATGGTGTTCTGCCTCTGGTTAGTACAAACTAAATGCAACATATATGACTGTAATGCAGGTTTTCCTAACAGCACTGTTGGCGTTTGAACCAGATCATTCTTGTGCGCAAGTTGTGGGCACTGTAAGAATTTGAGTAGCCTAGCATTCCTAGTCTCTACCCACTACATGCCAGGAGTTTCTCCTCAGGGTTTGACAAATAAAAATGCCTCTAGATACTGCCAAATGCCCCTGGATCCTCTTGATGAAAGTATTTTTGACTGGCCAAGTTAGTAAAATTATGGAAACCTGGATCTTCATCACTTCCTCCATAATTTGACTATTGACTATAGAGTCCAAAGAGATAAAGTTGTTGAAAAGAGGTTTGCAGATGTCATCTTAACATGGAGTTAGTGCTAATAAACTCTTTCCATGCTTTTTAAGGTAAAAATGCATCTTGACAAGAGATTCTCTGTGTAGGGCATCAAATTCTCTGTGTAGGACATCAAAACACCCATGTGCTTTAGGAATGGCCAACACATGTGGAGATACAAGAGCTGCAACCAGGTGGGAGACTCTCAGAAGGAAAACCCATTTTTTTTCTGCTTTGAGTCAAAACCAAAACTTGGTTGATATAACTAATCCACAGGAATTCTCATGACTTCTTGTGAAAGAGCAAGTCTGTAAGTAAAAATAATATTAGGTACTCTGACATTTTTTTTATCTCTACTCACTGGAAATTGATAAAAACTTTAAGCAAATAGGCTTAAGGAACTATCTCTTTCTTTTATTTATGACAGAACCTGTTGGTGTTGTCCAGGTTCTGCTGAACTTTCAATTAACGTCCCATGTAAATTGTAACCTTGAGTCCCTGTAGATGAAAATTTCATTACTAGTAAGACAAGATCTCTAGTCTCTGCTCAAAGTTGTTTAGGAGCTGCAACCCTGAGAAGAAGTTGCCTTCAATATGGTCTGCTAAATGCCTGTTCTCAGCAAGTCATTCCTCTAAAAATACCTATCCTCTGCATTTTTATTCTTCTTATCAATGTGGAAGAGGCTAGTAAGCCTTCTCCTTCAAGGGGACAATTCACTGCGAGATTTAGGATCGATCCATAAATAAGATTTTGATAACACTTTCTTGAGAAGACATATTAATAGTCCCATTTTTATAGATAAGGAAGTTGAGACACAGATGTTAAGTAATTTGCCCACGTTATAGATTTAGTAAGGGATGTAGCTGGGATTCAAGCCCAGAGCGGGCTGACCCTGACAGTTGTGCGTTCCTTATATTCTAGCGAATCCTCACTCCCCTCCCACCCACTAAAGGAGATGGCAGCACTTATTGTCATCTATATAAGTATGACATATGTCATACTTACAACACTTGATTATATACAGTTAACCCTGGAACACGGGTCCACTTACATGTAGAATTTTTTTTAAAACAAATACAGTACAATACTTAAATGTATTTTCTCCTTCTGTTTCCTTAATAACATTTTCCTCCTCTTATTATAAGAACACAGTATATAATACATATACCAAATGTGTGAGTTGATTTTTCAAGTTATCAGTAAATGTTCTGGTCAACAGCAGGCTATTAAGTTTTGGGAGAGTCAAAAGTTATATACAGATTTTTGGCTGTGTGGGTGGTTGGCACCACTAACCCCCCGTTGTGCAAGGATCAAAAGGATCAAGTGTCTTATCAAGTATATCTTATTATATATACATATATTATATATATATATTTTAAAGATTTTATTTATTTATTTGACAGACAGAGATCACAAGTAGGCAGAGAGAGAGGAGGAAGCAGACTCCCCACTGAGCAGAGAGCCCAATGTGGGGCTCGATCCCAGGACCCTGGGATCATGACCTGAGCTGAAGGCAGAGGTTTTAACCCACTGAGCTACCCAGGTGCCCCCATATATTATATATATTACACACACACACACACACACACACACACACATCTTCTCTAGTTATAGTATAATTGGGGTTGAGTGGGCAGAATAATTTTGAATACTAATGCAGAGAGGAAAGCTGGTAAAGAAAAGGACCCCAATTATGAGATGGTGTTTGGGAAGGAAATCTATTCATAATTCATTCATACATATATATTTATTCAATCATTTATTCATTCAATACATGTAGATTGAGCTACATTCATGCTGGCCAAAGTGCTTCTGAACTGCTGCGCTCCCTGCTCTCAAGGTGGAAACCACAGAGTGAGCTGATGTGAAAATGCAGATAGAGTCCCAAGCAGGGTCAGCAGCAGATATAGGTATTGCTCTCTCTGTAGGGTACAGTGAAAGATTCCAAAACCCTGATGGAGAAGTCACTGAAGGAAAAAAAAAGAGAGAGAGAGAGAGATTGTTCCTACTTTATAGATGTGCTTGGGGTAATAATGTCTGGATGAGTGTAATGACCCTACAGGTAGTTATACGGGTATTAATGTACTTGTGTTGTTATAATGTCAAATATCCTCTTAAGTAGCAAGTACTTGTATGGTGTGAAAAGAAAAATAAGAACTCAACCAAGATTCAATTGGAAATACCACTTAACCATAATTGGCCTTCATTTGACAGTGTTGGTCCCTGTACTGAGGCCGATCTATGCATCTTTATAAGGAAATCTGAGTTAAAAATTTAGCTCCTTAATTATAATTATTAAAAACTTAGAGATAAAATTCATTTAAATCTTGATATGTTATTTTAGGAACTTGTAAGCCAAATGAGAAGAATTTATAGCACAATAGAACAGTCACAGTTTTGATGTGTTATTAAAATGAGCTGCATAAAAAGCCAAACATAAGGGACTTTTATCATAATTGTATATAAAATTGTCCACATGACTAATATGCAATTTTTTTCTCAATCTCCTTAATAATTTGGGGCACTTACAATACTGTTAATGTCAAGTGATTGCAATTATATGGGCTACTGTGGTCTGAGAATTCACAACAAAGTATGAGTAGTAATTCAAGATATTTTCTCTACACAGTGGCAATGTTCATTAAATTACCAATAAGTCAGATCAAGTGATAGGAATTTTGCAAAGTTAGGAAATTTGAAAGTACTACTATACTCATGAGTACAATTTTACCCTTGCAAGTGATGGCATGTCTGTTTATAGTACCGAGGTATTGAAGAGAACACTGAGTCATAGGGAGTTCTCCTGGGAAGATGCTAGTTTTCTAACTTCTCCTCAGTTGTTGTTATCATTGGGAACAAGAGCCATAATCATCAGTGACAACACAGGGCCAGACCCTTACCCCTTACCCTCATCTACGTTAAATCCATGTAACCGATTCCAGCTGCCAGATATGCAGTTCTCACTCGGAATGAGGGCCTCATAATTTCAGTTCTCCAGTGGCATTTCTTTGGTTATGCAATACCTCCAGAAACCCACCTGCTTTCCCTTCAATGAGGCATCGGTTTTGACTCTACTTGAGCTTTTCAGGCTTCATTTATCCTACAGGATAAGTGAATAGCTGTAGATGGCAGATCATAGGGCGGAGAGGAAAGAATGGAAGGCCGCAGCGATGACACACTGTCTCTGTGGAGGCCAGGTAAACTCAAGTCAAAGCTAGTGAAAAACTTAGGCTTCTTGGAAAGTCATGTCTGTGTGAAGCATTCTGTAACTGTAAAAATATCCCCAAGTTTCACTGGTCCATATGTACAAATAAGGCCAGATTTTTAATAACATTCTAATTCCGATGGCTCCCTGCCCCCAAACACAACACAGAGTCTCAGACCTCTACAAGGTCTCTCCACATCAAGATTTGGGGAGGCCCCTGGGTATGTCTCACATGTGCTCACATGTGCTCTCCTTTAAGGTACTACTGCTCTCCCACCAAGGCTCCAGTGGGTTTTTCCAAGTCTGCTGACCACTACCCACGTGTGTCCGTCATTACAAGCTGTAATGCTTTAATTTCCTTCTGCTGCCTTTTAAAAGTTGTCATCAACCTGGTGGTTTAAAACAATGCAAAATGGTAACTGTGGAGGTCAGAAATACCAAATGGGCTTTATGAAATTAAAATCAAGATGTTAGTAGATTTGGGTTCCTTCTGGGGGCTTGAGGAAGAATCTATTTCCTCAACTTTTCCACTTCTAGAAGTTGCCTGCATTCTTTCCTCATGGCCCCTTCCTCCATCTTCATAATACATTACTGCAATCTCTCCTTCCATTGTCACATCTTTCTCTCATTCTGCTCTTTTGGATTTCCTCCTCATAAGGACCTTTGTAATTATAGTAGCCCCACCTGGAAAATTCAGGATACTCTCTTTCTACCTAAAGATACTCAGCTAAATGGCACCTATGAAGTTCCTTTACCATGAAAGGTAAGTTGTCCTAGCCAGTTAGAGCTACTACAATACAGTCCCTGCTTCCAATGGTTTGACTTATAATTTTTCAACTTTATTTTGGTGTGGAAGAGATACCCATTTGGTAGAAAGCATACTTCAAGTTTTAAATTTTGATCTTTTCCTGGGCTAGCGATATGCTGTAGGATACTCTCTTGTGATGCTGGGGCAGTGAGTCGCAGCTCCCGTCAGCCACAAGATCCTGAGGGTAAATAACCAACACACTTAACCATTCTGTACCCATACACAACCATTCTGTTTTTCATTTTCAGTACAGTATTCAATAAAGTACATGAGACATCTGATACTTTGCTATAAAATAGGCTTTGTGTTAGATGATTTTACCCAACTGCAGGCTAATGAAAGCATTCAGAGAATGTTTAAGGCACGCTAGGCTAAACTATCATGCTTAGTATGTTAGGCTTATTAAATGTTTTTGACTTAATATTTTCTTCCTTTTTTATTATTTTTCAAAATTAAAAAAAAATTAAGATTTTATTTGTCAGAGATAGAGCACAAGCAGGGGGAGTGGCAGGCAAAGAGAGAAGCAGGCTCCCCTCTGAGCATGGAGCTTGATGCGGGGCTTGATTCCAGGACCCTGAGATCATGACCTGAGGTGAAGGCAGACACTTAACCTACTGAGCCACCCAGGCGCCCTTGACTTAATATTTTCAACTTACAATGGTTTTATTGGGATATAGCCCTCTCATAAGTCTGGGAAGATCAGACTGGGTAGCTTAAACACCAAACACTTATTTCTCACAGTTCTAGATGCTGGGAAGTCCCCAGTCAAGGTGCCAGCAGATTTAGTTCTTGGTGAGGGTTCTCTCCTGGCTTATAGACAGCTGCTTTTTCACTAATCCTCACATGGAAAAGAAAGAGAGAGAGCAAGAGAGCAAGTGTGCATGTTGTCCTCTTTCTTTTCTTATAATGCATTAATTACAACAAGCAGGCTCTGCTGCAGGACCTAATCTAAGTCCCCAAAGGCCCCACCTCAAAATATCATTGGGAATTAGAGGGTCAACGTACAAAGTTTGGGAGGACATGAACATTCAGTCAATAACAGTCAAGTATGCATGCTATAGGAATCAAGCTGTTGACATCTTTGGGGACCATGATCCCAGCCTACTACACAAGCTATCTGCCCAGACACTGATGCTGTCCTTTCGTGTACCACCACCATGGCCCTAGAACTATCACAGTGCAGGAATAGTGCCGGGTATCAAACAAAAGGAGCAAGGGCCAGTGGGAGCAGGCATCAACCCACTGTGTCACAGTCCTTTAGTTTCTGCTTTTGCTCTCCTCCACCAAGAGCGTTAATGTACTTTAGAGGCCTGAACTGGGGTCATTCATCATACTCTCTTCTCCATTCACAGTATTTCAACTCTACAAGTGGATACTCTTACAGAGACAAGATTCTCTTTCTGCTATGAAAATCAACTCAGACACATAGGTGCTGGAGTAAGGTCAACCCCTTAGTACCAATATATCTAACTCAGCTCAGGCCAGGGTCAACCCTAATACAATTAACTAAAAAATTCAGCAATCCACTTTAACTCATTCCTAAAAATTCTGCGCCTCCATTAAAAGCCATTGAATTATAAAATATTCTTAATTAATTTAATGGAAAAAATCATGATGCATTCCATTCCAACTAGCCAATTCTAAGACATTAGGAGCACATGATACTTGTGTCCCTTTTTTGGTATTCATGCAGATGAATTCATTCGCTCACAGTATGTAATGACATGGACCAGTAGTGGAACTAGAATTTGAATATATAAAGGAATTCACTGTAAAGTGTGGATAAAATTATAATATTTAACACCCCCCCTCAAAAGAGCACACTTGACTCCAGCTTAAAAGCATGTTTTTCATATAATTTGTGGTGTAATAATTATGCCTATCAATGCTATGATTATTTTGATAGTTTCCCTGCCACTTCTGAAAGGAGCATGTAATCAACACAATTCTAACTAAAATTCAATTTGCAATCAATTCTGAATTTCCCTGTACAGATAAAGTCAAATATGTTATGTTTTACCTAGTGTGATTTTAGGTAAAAATAGCTATATCAAGATAAAAAGTTGTTGTTGGAAAATTGGTAGAACTTTTCAAAAACCAATATTTACTGTTGCTACAGGAGAAAAATCCATATTTATAAAACATTTATGCCAACCTCAGGAATATCAAGATTAAAGAAACAAAATCCCAGTAACAAGGAGGTTTAGGATTTACTCCTAGAGATCAGGAAGTATCAAAACTGTACAGAGACATATCAAAACATTAATACGGTTGTTAGAGGATACTGCTGAGCAATTTATATTTTTTATTCATATATTCATCTTTAAATATCATACAGTGAACCTGCTAGCTCTTGTCAGTGTTTGCAATTTACCTTTATGCTACCTAGTTGGTGCAAATTAACAAGCTAGTTAAGCCACTAAGCATATCCAATACTCCTCTCAAACTGAAAGCTTGTCTCTTAATCCTCAGAATCAGTAGCTTTTAAGTTATGTAACTTAAAGTTGTTATATCTTCTCCAGTCTAGGCCTAACTTCAAATCTTCAGACTTTCAAGAAGGGGGAATTGTTCTCGTCTGCCTGTGGATTGTGATAAATTCTTTACTAGTCCTAAGGGAATCATAGAAATTTTGACTACAAATAGCTTAAAATAACTTACTTATAACACAACCTACATCCATGACATGAGCTAAGCAGTAATGTGAATTAATGGCACTATAACTCCGGACACAGAATATTCATGTGTTTCTCCCAAATAAGGACCCAAACTCAGGCCTCACAGGACCCACTGCAAGAGATCCTGAGATTTCTTGAGCCACCTAACTTGGACTCAGAATTAATGCACCTAAAACATAATGACTTCTTTATGTACTTTCCACATCTGTTGCAAACTGCCTCAAAGGCCAGCTGGGTTCAACGGGTTAGGGTATACAACCTAACCAGTAGGTATCCTCCAGATTTGACCCTTCTGGGGTTGTTTTGTTTTGTTTTGTTTTGTTTTTCTGGGTAGGCCGGCTATCTTTGAGAGTGAGCAAAGGTTTTGATATAAGATTGATCAGGAGTCTTATATCTGGTTGCTCCATTTATATTTTCTCTGCACAGATAGTGTTGGTCTATGGCTTAAAAGGAGGGCCCTGATCAATGATTCTGCATTTCTCTCGAGCCCAGACTTGTTTCTAGGCCTGGAGCCTCCTGATTAGAGAATAATCCTAATGAAGAACAAAAACAGCTCTCACACTGTTTTTTCTTCTCTGCCTTGCTTCTATACTTGCCCAAGCTGTTGTATCCCTCTCTGTCCCATACCCTTTGCTTTTGGGGTGCTCTTTCTTCCATAGCATATCACAACTCTTCTCCTGCCGAGTTCAGGGTTACAAGCAGGCATTCAAGAACTTCCTCCTTGGCAGACTGCATTTCTTAGTCACTTGGGAGAAGTTTTGAAGTCAAAGAAGCCTGCACTAAAATCCCTGTCACCCAAATACTAGCAACAACATAGCTATGTGACCACGTGCAAAAACCCAAGTCTCACCATCTAAAAGAGTGAAGATAATAGCACCAACTTATTGAGAAGAGTCATTGAAATGACACAGGTAAAGTCCTTAACACTGTGCTCTTGGTATGTACTCAAGAACTGGTAACCCGGGGCGCCTGGGTGGCTCAGTGGGTTGAGCCGTTGCCTTCGGCTCAGGTCATGATCTCGGGGTCCTGGGATCGAGCCCCGCATTGGGCTCTCTGCTCAGCAGGGAGCCTGTTTCCCTTCCTTTCTCTCTGCCTTCCTCTCTCTCTGCCTGCCTCTCTATCTGCTTGTGATTTCTCTCTGTCAAATAAATAAATAAAATCTTAAAAAAAAAAAAAAAAAAGAACTGGTAACCCTGGGCCTTGCTTGCCCTCATGAACTCCCTAAACACTGACTGGATTCTCATGGATCCGACCTGTGTGCTGACACTCAACATGCTCACACAATCTGCTCCAAATATGTTGTCACTGTCATTTTCATGTTGACATTTATGGTCTAGCATCGGTACCACTATCTAGTTTTAATATCGATGGAATTCTTTTTGCTATTTTCAGTTATTATTTTTTTTTCATTTTGCTGGGCTTCAAAGAAGACAGTGACTTAAATAGGCATTCTCTCCACCATCTTTCCTAACTTCCTCCCAAATTAGTTTTCTATTATTAAAATGTTATTTTCAACCTTTTCCCTGAATGTAACTGCCAAGTTTGCTTTTTAATAAAAACATGATAATAAAACTATGTAGATGCAAGAATAAAAGGTATTTTGCCACCTTACTTAATATCTATGGTCAAAGTGATCCTTTTTAATCTTTAAAATCCCATACCAGTCAAATCCCATAAATCAATCAAATGTATGTTTCTTGGCTTTCTGGCTGCAAGGCAACCATTTGATTTCTATTCAGCTAGTACTTATTTCTCTTATTAATTATTGCACTGTTTCACAGGTGACAAAACAAAACTCTGATGTGATTTTTCTTCCTCCCTTTTCCCTGAACAGGTTAGAGTCAATTGCCCGATTTTAGTACTTTTGCCTCTACCAGCATGTCCTAGTGAAAGACATCCCATTACGAAGCTCAGAATGTCAGAGGAAGATGAACAATTTTGAGTATTTTGAGCAATGTGAAATGAACAGAATATAGAATATCTGACATTTTAAACCAAACTCTCTCTCTTCTGGGAAAGAAGTGATCGTTAAAATGTTTCAGATAGAAAATCAACCTTGATTTGATGACAACAAATTCTTTGCTTTTAAAGGACACCGAATCGGAGTAACTCAGGGCCTTATTTCAAGATTACTAGTCAATCTATGCTTTTTACTGACATTAAACCTACTGTAAAATGAGATCATTTAAACTGGTCTTTTAGGTGACTGGCTGACATTAGAAGTCGCTTATTCTGAGACTTAAATATAAACTGAAAGTCTTCTCTTTGGGCCAAGTTACCTATTCTAGTAAACTGTTTGGAACAGGGCCCTTAATGCTGATCTGATGGTTGAGCTCATACTGCCCTGGGTTCACAGTTTCCTTAACTCCTTGTTTCCTGAAATCTGTGTTTGCTTCATTTTTCTTTGTGTCTGTTATTCCCAATCACCTTGTGCAAGGAAGGTAAGAGCTAACTCTATTGTGTGCTTTTGTTGCCATGGTGAAGAAAATAGTACAATTCTACAGTTAATAAAGAGTATCAGGGTGAGGAGGATATTTCTTCCAAGCTCGCATGATTTTCATTTCATTATAGTGGAACTAAGGAGCATTGACAGGCCTGTCGAAGCAAAATCTTATGTTAGATGTAGTTCATAATGTCATGCTATTCACTCAAAATATAGTACTTTCCTTTGAGAAATTATTTAAAATGCTTGCACTAGGGGAACGTTTTAAAAGGAGCTTCATGTGGTCATATTTTTTTTCCAACTAAAAAGGAACCGACATTCTACAGATTTCCATTTTGAAAACTGAACAGTCACAGAGAAACATTGTTGCAAAGGGCCTCATTAATTCAAGCTTTGAAAAAGTGATTTGTGGCTTTTCTAAAGGGAAATGTCTTCATTTAGCTATATGGTCCAAACTTGGGTGTAGAAAGCATAAAGGATCCTTCATTTCGCTACAAGTACAAAGGGTAGAATGTTTTTAGTAATTTATTTGGTTCATCAGAAAATCTCTCTTCCCATCCCTTCTGTGTTACCTCTTCCCTTACTCAACTAGCTCCTCCCGAATCCCCAACCCCCCTTCGTATGCACACCTTACTCAGAAGAACCAAATGCATCAAGAATTTGTACTAGATGAGAGACAGAAGGCCAACTAAAGTCTAAGAGTGGAGTTGAAAGCCTCCAGCACATGAATTTTTCAGTTGTTAGGAGGCAGTGAGCTGAAACTGGGCAATGTACTTCAAATTACCACAGCTGAACGTTCTCTAAGAGGTCCTATCAACTTCACAATCTTTCATAAAAATGAAAGAAAATGGAGAGCTTTCTTAATTGCCATTTTTTTCCTGTTAGATATATACGGGTCTAATCCACTATAGCAAAATGCACTTTGGTGAACATTGAGTTCTCTCAGCCAAGAAAGGCCAGAAAAAAAAAAAAAAAAAAAAAAAAAAAACTAATTGAAGGCAAGCAAGAGTATTTGAAAATACCAAATTTCTATCTTTTAACCCCATTGTTAGGATGCCAAATCCTCTGAAATTGTTAGAACTGCAAATAAAGGGGCACCTGGGTAGCTCAGTCAGCTAAGCATCTGCCTTTGGGTCAGGTCATGAGCTCAGGGTCCTGGGATGAAGCCCTGCATCAGGCTCCCTGCTCTCCCTCCCCCCTCCCTCTCCTGCTCCCCCTGCTTGTGCTCTCTTGCTGTCAAATAAATACATACAATTTTTTTAAAAAAAATTGTATGTATTTATTTGGCAGAAAGAAACACAGGGAGAGAGGGAACACAAGCAGAGGGAGTGCCAGAGGGAGAAGCAGACCTCCAGCTGAGCAGAGAGCCAGATTAGGGACTCCATCCCAGGATCTGAGGATCAGGATGGAAGCCTGAGGAAGCCTGAGCCTAAGGCAGAGGCTTGAGGGAACCACCCAGCCAGGCATTCCTAATAAAATCTTTACAAAACAAAAAGTAGATGAAAAGGGTGAAGTGACTCACAGTATGGTCTGCTGATAAGAGATAACAAAGGTAGGTTTATGTTAAGTAAGGTTTAAATAATAAAAAAATTGGAAAACCGATGTTTAATGCATCTAAAAGTTTCTTCACTGGAAGGGAAGTAACCTCTTAACAGCAATAGCTAACATTTTGTCACTTTTTTAGAATAGGCACTATCAAGATAAGCATGTGGGAGGGGCCCTTGGGGGGCTCAGTCAGTTAAGCTTCTGACTTGGTTTGGCTCAGGTCCTGATCTCAGGGCCATGAGATGGAGCCCTGAGTCTAATTCTGCCCTTCCCCGACTCACATGCACAAGCTTGTTCTCTAAAATAATCTTTAAAAAAATAAATAAATAAAAAGACAGACATGGGAAAATGGGAGAATTAATCCTTGTAGAGCACTCACACAGGGTTATGCACTCTGCTTTATCTCATGTAACCCTATGTCTGTCAGCCCAAGGAGGCGCACAGCAGTGTTCACGGTTTTGCAGATGAAGAGACAGAAGTCATTTTCTCAAGCTTTCTATAATGCTTGAAGTCAGTTCTGTGAGACCCCGTACCTACTCTCTGCTTCTTGCTGATAAGGAAAACAAAAGTTTATCGTATTTTGGAAAAGGGGGTAGAGGAACAGAAATTACTGAGAGAGGAAATTCATTAATTTTACCTGATTAGCTTAATGTTGTCAGTATGTTTTACAAAACAAAACAGGTATCTGGATGGTCACAGAACCAGAGAATTAGAGTTCTTCAGTTAAATGTTGTAGGTAGTTGCTCTAATCACCCTCTAAATCTCAAAACATTCCTTCCATCTTATCACAATCTATTGACTGTCCTTTTCCATTTTGAATCAGTTATTTGCATGCTAATGAATACAAATCCATTACAAATCTGAGCAATTTTAAAGATCACAGCAAACTTCAATAAAAACTTGTATGTACAGCAAGATAGAGAGGAAAGGTAAAATATGGACAATGACCCTTGGGAACATAAAATCTAAATCTCTAGCCTAGTAAAACTAACAAATATCTAAGCATTTGAGGTTCATACAGGAAGCACAAGATAAACGTAAATCAATATGGATAATTTTGCAAATAAGGCCCAAGGATCTAGACCTGGCCCAAGGCGCAGGTTAAAGACAATGACCATTGGAGTCGCATCAGCGAACTGCATACACAGAGGAGGATTCTGACTACATTTGCAGGAAGAACTTTCTGTGAATTTTGTTTCACAGATGGTACATCATGCAATTACAAGTAGGCTAATATTTTTGTTTTCTTTGGAAGCTGTCAGTTTGAAATTGTGTTCCAGAATAGCTTATCATGGATTTCTCATTCAACTTCTAAAGCATTTTTATAATAATGAATTCGTTCCCTTATTCTTTTATTAAATAGATACTTATTGTATATATACTGTTTACTAGGTATTGGGTGGGGAACAGAGCACGGAGTTTTTATGTTTTGATACTGAACAACAGATATCGCAGAACGAAAGACAAGGACACAAAATTCCAGAACAGTCTTACAACTGTTTACAGTTTACAACCTTTAATGCACCA
Source organism: Mustela nigripes (assembly GCF_022355385.1). Lineage (NCBI taxonomy): Eukaryota > Metazoa > Chordata > Mammalia > Carnivora > Mustelidae > Mustela > Mustela nigripes. The sequence goes on along the minus strand of NC_081558.1, from coordinate 140,608,679 downwards.
ATCCTGCAAGATACTCCCTATTCCCTAAAGGGCTGTGTGGCTAAACTCATTTGGTTAACGCTGCATTGCATATATTATTCCCTCGTTAGAGGGAGATGCAATGCATGCTAATGTAGCAATGCCTGAGAAATTCCATAAAAAAGAAGTCCCTTTAGTTTTGTCAACCTCAAAACACATTTTTTTTTGATGTCCCATTAGTCATTAAATATTGTATAATATTACACTATTGACTATAATAAATAACAGTCATTAAAGATGTCACATTCAATACTTAATTTAATAGTCACATCCTATTTTGTGGAACATCCTAGGAAAGATGCCAGTTCAGAGTAAGACCTATTCAGGAATACTGACTGATTCAGCAGATCAAAAATGTGAGAAGGATAAACAAGGAGACGCCACATTCTGGAATAGTTAGAAGAACGGCAAAATATTTAAATTAGGCCAAATCTCCACCACTGAGAGACCAAGCATATTTGGAATAAAACTAACTATGGACCTTGCTGTCTATGCTCTGAAACTAGAGAAACTCCCTCCCTCCTTTGGGTCCAAGAAGGATTCAAAACAAGGGCCAGGGAGGGGCTGGGCCCATGAGAACAGAGTCCTCTCCACACTGGGACCTATGAGCTACTTAACTTATAAGTAATTTTTTAGAGGAAATCTGTGAAGAGTCAACTTTTTCAGGTTTTTCACATCTGAAAATGTCTTTCTTTCACCTTCATGACTGAAGGATAATTAGACTGAGTACAGAATTCTAGATGCAAAGTAATTTTCCATCAAAACAATGACTATGTTGCTACATTTTCTTCTAGCATCTGGTGTTGGTGATGAGAAATCTGAAATGGATTTTTTCTTTCTCTTTTTTTTTTGTAATTATCTTTTTTTCTCTCCAGAAACTTAGAATTTTCTGTTTTGTTTTCTTTTTCCCTGTGATTGATTACATCTTTTTTCCTCTGTAGCTGCTTATTTTAGTTATTTACCTTGATTAATTGCACTAGAGTTTTTTCTACTGTCTTAAAAGAAAGAACTTAGAATATCCAAAAACGGACAAACATTAAAGAGATACTCAACATCATTAATAATTATAGGAATGCAAATTAATTTAATAATGAAGTACTATTATACAGCAATTAGACTCACAAATCTGGGCAATGCCAAGTGTTGACCATATGAGGAGACAGAAAACCTTATATACTGATGGGAGCTCAGGCTGGAGTGCCCCTTCTGGAGACCAAAATGGCACTTATTATGCAACCTCGCCATATATGTACCTGTGATCCATTAAACTATTCCTGGATATATAACCCCTCACCCCCAGCCCTTTTATAAATAGTTGAGAAAGAGAAAAAGTCATCAGGGGACGTGTACGTTGCACTGATATTTGTGAAGGAGGAGAAGGAGTTAGAGGTAACTTGGAGAAAAACTGATAAAATGTAAACACACATTCAGAAGAATACATTTAAACAAAAAAGTAGACATTGAGAGAATGGTTACCATGGTTGTCAGGGTAAAAGAATCAGGAAATAAGCGAAGGAGAATGCATTAAGACAAACAAAATTTCCATTTTTGTCAATCTTCCCCTCTTTTCATTGTCTGTCTCTGTCACAGAGCTTATTGACACTGAATCCTCCAGTTACCACCACCATTTTTTCTTGATTGTTATTTGGACTTATTAGCTTACATTTTCTAGCTTCATGAGATAAAAGCTCATTTATTTTCAATATTTGTTTTTTCACAGAGGTTTTCAAAGCTTACTTCCCCTCCAACTCTCCCTCATTGCTTATATGGAGACCATCTGGCTTGTAATTCCAGATTACTATTCAACATTTTATTTATTATGCATCAAAAATAGGCAAAGCTGTAAGGCTTCACCAGATCCTTATGCAAAAGAATCTCTGAGTAGCAGAAAAGACACAAATGTAAGGTGAATTACTAGGCTTGGATATCAAGAAGAGAACTTCTTCTTGTGCTAATGTGCTAATGAAGAGATATGTGCTAATGAATGTGCTAATGAAAAGATAAACAATAGGAGAGAAAATGCGATAAAATCCAGAAGTTCCATTTTTTCAGAGAATCTTTAAGGAAAAATAAAATTATGAGTCCTGAACCTTTATGCACAAGTAGTGGGAGACTCCATAAACCTATGGTAGCCAGTCTGAAGCAAGTAATATGGAAATAATTTTTGAAACTGTGCTCAGGTACAATCAAGGCCTTAGTATGGTTGTTAGCCTCCACAATGAGTCCCAGTGATTCCCTTCCTCCAGGTATTTACACCCTTGTATAACTGCCACCCATACTGTACCAGATAAGGTGATCAACTTTCTAGGTTTGCTTGGAATGTACTCATTTTTAAAACCAGGGAGTTACATTTTATACCTCAGAAATCCCTTAGTCCAAGGCAAACCAGGACAGCTGGTTATCATAGTATCATAGTTGGTCTGAATGACCCACAGAATGCAGCAAAAGTTGATGGTAGCCCCCTTCTGAGATCAGTTTACAAAAAACTGTGGTCTCTGTCTTGAACACACTCTCGTAGCTCGTGGAGCAACTACTCATTCTCGGGGAACATAGCCACCATTGTAAGCAGTTCTGTGGAGAGGCTCCCAAGGTGAGAGAAATCAAAGTCTCTGGAAATGAGTGAGCTTAGAGATGAATCTTTCTGCAGTTGCACATTAAGACACTCGGAGCTGAACTGCAAGTTTACAGAGATCCCAAGCCCAAACCACTCGGCTAATCTGCTATTATGAGACTCAGTTCCCTCAGACACTCTCAGATTAAAAATAAATTTGTTGTTTTAAGCTACTAAATTTGGGGTGATTTGTCACACACCAACAGCATATAAATAATACACCTGGGAAATCAACTCCTAGGCATAAATCCTAGGGACACACTTTGAAAGTATTGTTCATTGAAGCGCTGTTTATGATATAAACTAATGGAGGTAGTATTTATTTTCATCAGTATTAGAAGAAAATGCAAATAATGTAATACTATAAAACAGTAGAAGAAATTAATTCATACTGGATGGGCAGATCCTGAAAAAAAAAAAAAACCAGTAAATTATGCCCAAAACATTCAAATAATTATCATTCATAAAGTATTTAATGAGATATCAAAAAGACATAGAAAACACTCAAGTTTTAAAAACATTCTGTTTACTCTTCATTTTATACATTGTCACAGATACACAAAAAATACATTTCTGACTGTGGGAAAGGAGAGCAAATATATTTTCAACTAGATATATTCTCAACTAAAATTGAGAAGTGAAATATGGGCTGTGTAAAGACCCTTTCCAATACCATCTAATCAACTAAAAAGTATCTAAACTCCCTTCTACATAACTGAAGTCCAAAAATATTTCCACAAAATAACTGAAAATGGACAAAAATCTCACTTATAAACATAAATGCAAAAAATTCTAAACAAAAAATGAGGACTCAATCTAGCTATTATAATAATAATGCACTAGGTGTTATTACACAACTAATGAGCAGTTGAACACTACATCAAAAACTAATGATGTACTACATGTTGGCTAACTGAACATAATAAAAAATATATAAAGAGAGCACTGGTTGTGATGAAAAACTAAAGTGTGCCACACTACACAGAAATCAAAATAAAAAAAAATAAAATAAAATAAAAATGCATTATAGTAAAGAAATGTTTATCCCAAGAATGGATACAATTCAACATCAGGAAATATACTATGATTTATACATTAAGAAATTAAAAAATATATAGAGTAATCAGATTTGATGCTGAATAGGCTTTTGATGAAAACAAACACTTTCAGGGCGCCTGGGTGGCTCAGTGGGTTAAAGCCTCTGCCTTCAGCTCAGGTCATGATCCCAGGGTCCTGGAATCGAGCCCTGCATTGGGTTCCCTGCTCAGTGGGGAGCCTGCTTCCTCCTCTCTCTTTTCCCGCTTCTCTGACTAATTGTGATCTCTGTATGTCAAATAAGTAAATAAAATCAAAAAAAAAAAAAAAAGGAAAGAAAAGAAAACAAGCACTTTAATACATATGCTTCAACTAGTCTATATATATGAAACTTCTTGCATTTGATGAGGAGTATTTTCTATAGGAAACAACTGGTTTAATTTTGATACACTATATAACGTGTACATTGAAATTTGGTTTCTAATGACTTGATATCTTATATCTATTCCTGTTAAGGTTAGGAATGTGACAAGGACATTTATTATCAATGACAGAATAGAGATTCTAGTTAACGCAATAAAACTATGATAAAGCAGTACTGCATAAAATTTTGAAAGGGAGAGAGACTATTATTCTATGCAGCAATTTTTCCAGAAAATCCAAGAAAATTAAGTCAAAAGTTCCTAGTACTAATAAGGTAGACAAACAAAATGGTTTTTTCAAATACCAACAAAATCCAGTTTGAAGGTTTTACAAAAATGAGAATCTCATCATAAGAAAAAAATCAATTACAAAAACAAAACCAAACATGCTACGGAATAAAATAAATTTGAAAAACCTGCAATATGGGGCGCCTGGGTGACTCAGTGGGTTAAAGCCTCTGCCTTCAGCTCGGGTCATGATCCCAGGGTCCTGGGATCGAGCCCCGCATCGGGCTATCTGCTCAGCGGGGAGCCTGCTTCCTCCTCTCTCTGCCTGCCTCTCTGCCTACTTGTGATCTCTGCCTGTCAAATAAATAAATAAAATCTTTAAAAAAAAAATAACCCAAAAAACTCTACAATATATTTTATCAGTTTTCCTGAAGGATAACAGGTGCAAAAGAAGAAATACCAAGTTCTTGGTTAGAAAGACTGAATATAATAGCTCTCTCCAAGTTAGTCTATGTGGTCAATGTATTCTTCCTCCCAAAATCAGAATGGGATATTTTATTAAAAAAAATGTAAGGGACTGCATTGATAGTTCACTTGAAAGGAGAAGAGGGGCATAAGGATGGCTAAGAAAATCTTAAAGAAATTATTACAGTAAGGGGTCTTCCCGTAGAAGCTCTCTAGCATACCATCAACTATAGTAATAAAAACAGTAAAGTTCTAATGCAGGAATAGGCAAATAAACCAAAAGTACAGAATAGGGTATCTAAGTAGATCCATGTTAGATAACTTCTTAGTTTATAATAAAGACAATTACAAATTGAATGAAAAAAGATAGCTACTCAAATTGTTTAGAACAATTAACAATCTACTTGGAAAAAATAATGTTATCTCCAGACTTGACATCAATTCACCAAATTCTAGGTAAGTTAAATGGCTAAGCACAAGATAACCCAAAATTATAAAAAGCATTTGTAAAAATAGGTTTATAATTTTTGTGTGGTGAAGGACTTATTAGGGATAAAAAAAAACAGATGCTATAAAGGAAAAAAAATTATTTTATACACAGTTTTTGAATTTTCTAACAGATACCATGAGAATGACTTAGTGCTTAAAAGCTGACTTTCGATTTAGAGCTCCAAAAGAGTTCTACCACTTGGTTATACGGCCTACATAAAGCCTTTAAAAGACTAGTGAGGATGTGAAGCCCTTAAGACAGAGCTTGGCTCATAGTAAATATAACACAGCTGTTTGTTCGTATTAAAAACACAAATTGAAAAAATATATATATTTGCATTAAATGTATAGGAAAAAGTTCTAAAATACATAAAGAACCCTAACACGTCATTCAGAAAAATTCCTAGTATAGATCCAGGTAAAAATATGAGCAGACGGTTCACAAAATAAACAGGTACATGACCATATACACACACTGGAAGCACATGAAATGTGAATATTCTCAAACTGGTAGTAACAGGGGTTTATGTTATCAACGTTGCCAAAGATAGGGAAAAATGTTAGTAGGATTTAAAGTTGATGAAACATTTCAAAAGGGAACTTCACAGTATGTGTAAAATGCAAATGATCTTCTATTATTTCTAACAATTCCATGCGTAGGAATAGATCTTGTAGAAATATGCCCACATCTGTGCAAAGATATATATGCAAAGGTGTTTTCTGCAACACTTTTATTACAGAGAAATATTGTAAAAGCCCTAGGCGTCCATTCCATGGAGGGACTATAACAAAGTATCTTTCATTCATCCTATGAAAATGATGCAACTCTTGCAAAAGAATGAGATAGTCCTATATAAACTGATACAGAAAAATCAAGTCATCAAGTTCTATTATTAAAAAGGCATTTTACATGTTAGCATATTCTTCTTTATAAATTTAATAGTAGTATTTACATATACTATGTAAATGCACGGGAAATTAACTGGGTATTTATCACCCCAAAGTTGTCACTACTTATTCCTGGAAATTGGAGGAGGAGTATCAAAAAAGGGCGGTTTAATGTGCATGGTAGGGGTTGAGATTAAAGTAAAAAAAAGAATGAAAGAAAGGGAAAGCACACACAGCAATACATGATATCTTCTCTGAATGGACAATAAAACAAGCCATAAAAATATATTTCTCAAGCATCTATCTACATTGAGATCTATAGCTATCAATTTAGGATTAATAGGATGTTCAAATGAAATAATATATACAAAGTGTTAATAAAATTTTTAGCACATGGTAAACTCTAAAATGTTTGCAATATATATTTGATATATAAAATGTATATATTTAAATAATATATTTATATAAATGCAAACATTTATCCTTTACTATTATATCATTTACATATTGGTTTTATTTATATTTTTATATATTAGTCATATGTGTGTGTGTATATATGTATATATTCATTTTATTGTGAAGGATAAACAAATACATTATATGCTATTGACTAAGAACTGACATTTTTCTCTAGGGCATCAGTACAATTCCAGAGCACTTAACACCATTTGACATCTTCCTTGCTCATATGCTTACCTCTATATATGGTCTGTTTCTCTTCACTAAAATAAGGCTCAACACCTGTTGGAGATTTGTCCCATAGTATTTGGAAGATAACTTGGCACATAGTGTGAACTCAATAAATGTTTGTTGAATTATAATTTCTTCTTTCCTGTGCTTATCTCTTGCACCGACTAAAGTACCTCCCACTGTAGTAAATGCTTGAGTGGTAATCTCTACTTCCAGCAAACCTTTCAAAATGCGTCATTAAGAAAAATTCCGAATAGAAATCTAGGGTTTTGAGTTCTATGTTTTCACTGATATGTGGACTTGCTAAGAAGAACATTTGACCAAATTTACCAGTCATCGAAAACAAGCTTCATGGACTATTTTGCCAAAACAAAAAAGACATTAATGTTTTGAACAGGGAGCAACTTGGTTTTTTTCAGTGAAATGTCTATCTAAATGGGAATGAGTAAAATGAAATTTTACTGGCCCCCAGAATCTCAGAGCAGCATCTGTGCTTGCCAAATACAGGAGCTCATCAGTGAGGAAAACATGTCTGTCTTCAACTTTCCAATATAAGCTATCTGCAGCAACCAGAGGAAATATGAAAATAGCAATTGGCAGTGTTTGTTTAAGTTAATGCCAGGTTTTACTTCTCTCTTCTCTTGAAACAAATTCAGTTGCTAAGGTAAGCTTTGTGTAGGAAGGGCAAATAACTGTTAAGCAAAAGGCTTCTAAAGTTTAAATTCCTCTTGGAAAAGTATGAAAATCTACTGTGAGTTGAATTCTAGACAACATTATTGGTGGTTTATGTATCACAGGCTTTTTGTAATCAACCATGCCAAATCTTGTCATTTGTAATTTCAAAGACATGAAAGATCGTATGATGTACACACATGCTATTTGCCCTTTCTCTTTGGCACATTTATCTTTCTTTTACTCATTAATTGGTAAGAACTCTTTGCATATGAGATGTTAATTCTTTATTACTCATGTTGCAAATATTTTTAAAAGACTTTATTTATTTGAGAGAGAGGGAGAAAGAGGACAGAGGGAGAGAGGGAGAAGCAAAATCCCCACTGAGCAGAGAGCCCAAGGTGGGGCTCAATCCCAGGACCCTGAGATCATGACCTGAGCTGAAGGCAGACACAACAAACTGAACCACACAGGTATCCACATATTGTAGATATTTTTACATTTTGCTTCTTACAATCTATACATGGTATGCTTACTTTCCATGCAAAATGTTTTAATTTTAATTTAGTCAAACTGTATAATATTTCTTGTTGTTCTGGTTTTTGGCTGGAGTTTCATGTTGAGAAAGATCCTTCCAAACTCCAAATAATTAAACTAACAAGCTATAGTTCTTTCTATTGATTTTCTAGGTAGTGTACAAGTCTTCTACAAATGATCTCTTTGTCGTGCATACTACTTTTTTTTTTTTAAAGATTATTTATTTATTTATTTACTTATTTGATAGAGAGAGATCACAAGTAGGCTGAAGGCAGGCAGAGAGAGAGGGGGAAGCAGGCTCCCTGATGAGCAGAGAGCCCGACGCGGGGCTCGATCCCAGGACCCCGAGACCATGACCCGAGCTGAAGGCAGAGGCTTAAACCACTGAGCCACCCAGGCGCCCCTGTCGTGCATACTACTTTAATATCTATAAGGATACATCCTTTCCAACCTATGCTCTTCCTTTTTAGAATTCTCCTGGCTAGGGATGCCTGGGTGGCTCAGTTGAGCATTTGACTTTTGATTTCACCTCAGATCATGATTTTAGGCTCCTGGGATTGAGCCCTTCACTGAGCTCTCAGCTCAGCAGGGAGTCTGCTGAAGGATTCTCTCCCTCTGCCTCCTCCCCCTGCCCTGCTCATTCTCTCTCCTCTCACCCTCTCTCAAATAAAATAAATCTTTAAAAAAAAAAAACCCAAAAAACAAAAAGTAGAATTCTCCTGGCTATTTTTTTTCTATTTATTTTTTCAGATGGGTATTAAAAATAACTTTAAAAATATTTCTATGAATATATTCTTATTGTAAACACTTAAGAATATGTAATTAAATACTATTTTCTAATTGAAAAGAAACCCCATGTATCTATCATCTAGATCCAATAATCTTTAATATTTTGCCAATCTTGTTTTATCTATTCCCTTAATTACACACACATACCCCTGTTTTAAAATTGGAATAAAATATACACAATATAAAATTTACCATTGTAACTATTTTTTAGTTATATAATTCAGTGGTATTAACTGCATTTACAATGTTGTGGAACCATCACTACTATCCATTTCCAGAACTTCTTCATCTTGCCAAATGGAAATTCTATACTGATTAACACAGGCCCCCATTCCCAATTCCTCTCAGCCGCTAATAACCTCCATTTTATTTTCTGTTTCTATGAATTTGCCTATTTTCAATGCCTCATATAAGTGGAATCATAAAAAAAAACCATTATTTTCTCTTACTACTTTATTCCTTTCTCCTCCTTTCACCAAAACTAATGATGGACAACACTTTTTTTTTTAAGATTTATTTATTTATTTGAGAGAGAGAGAGAGAGAGGGAGAGAGAGAGAGCACAAGTGCACACGAGAGGAGAAGTTCAGAGTGAGAAGCAGATTCCCCATGGAGATGGGAGCCCGATGCGGGACACAATCCTTGGACTCCGAGATCATGACCTGAGCCGAAGGCAGTGGTTTAACCAACTGAGCCAGCCAGGAGCCTTGGATAACACTTTTGAGTATATATATTTCTAAAAAATTCTCTATTCGTTTAGCTATATATACTTTTGTATTTCATTTTAACATAAATGAAATCATACATTACTGGTTTTGACTGTAACTTTATCTCAGAAACCTCTATGTCAACACACAGTGGTTTTCCTCATTGTTTTAAGATTTATATTTTTATCAAGATATATATATATTTTAACATAATTATATAAATTATATATTACATATAATTATATATATAATCCTCAAGTAGGTATACATTTATATTGTTTATTTTTTTTTTAAGATTCTATTTATTTATTTGACAGACAGAGATCACAAGCAGGCAGAGAGGCAGGCAGAGAGAGAGAGGAGGAAGCAGACTCCCCGCTGAGCAGAGAGCCCGATGCGAGACTCGATCCCAGGACCCTGAGATCATGACCTGAGCCGAAGGCAGCGGCTTAACCCATTGAGCCACCCAGGCGCCCCTCTATATTTTTTTAATGACACACAAGGCTCTTCAGAATGGAATCACCATTGTACAAACATCTTTTTTCATTTTAGCATTTCTTTTATATTCCTAGAAAAGGAATTGTTGAACCACTGAGTATGAATTCTTCATCAATTGCCCAATTGCCTTCCAAAATGCTTTGGACATTTACACTCCTATAAAATTCAGTTACCAGTTTGAGAATCATTTGCTCATATCTGACTTCTATTTTGAATTTCCATAGAAAATCAATGTACTGTTTGTTGAATCAGAAGCCAATAAATTAAGAAAATTAGATCAAAGCACGTCATTATGATGTATAAAAGCAACTAATAGTAAAACAAACAATTGAATTAATATAATCCAAATTACTAAGGGTGAGGTGTACCTTAGCAAATACAGATCATATGACAAAGAGTATGAAGAAAATATTTCAGTATCATAAAAAGAAAAAATGGCATCTTTAACAGCTTTTTCTGAATTCTTCAGAGATCAGGAGATCAAAATTGATTTGGAGGAATCAAAATTGATTTGGAGGAACCAAATTTCACATTATGAAATTTTATGTATGTACTATATAACATATATAATTTATGTTATTGTATATTATATGTAATCACATATGCTATGTAATATGTAATAAATGTGATTATATAATAGAGATCAAATCTACTGGTATCTTGTATGTTATCTGTAAGGCAGATATTGTCAGTTGTCTACTCACCTAGCAATAAACCACCTTTCCTGCTGGGCAACTGAAAAGTCAATTTGAGCATCTTTAATATCATGGTATAAACCAGGATGGGTCTAAGTCAAAGATGATAATCCAACTTCTATTTGTTAATAATTGATGGATGTTGTGAGATCAGAGGGAAAACACACTTTGGGGCCTCTGAACTTCTTAGGCGAGATAATAAACTGTTAATGTTTAAGCTACTTTCCACCAGCTCTTCTAATTAACTGCAGTGGACACAAATAGAGACTACATTCTCAGACCACAAACCCATGCATGTGGGAATAAATAAAAGAGGAAAGAACAACAATCATTTGGAATTAGAAAACTTCTATCCTAATTAATTATTGAATCAAAGACAATTAATACCGCTATTGCAAATCATAGTAAATAACAATAAAACATTCCATATCAAAACCTAGGACGTGAGACTAAAGGTGTACACTGAAGAAACGAGATTAAAAAAGTGAATGCTTAAGAAGTTTGAAAAAATAACAAGATAAACCTAAGAAGAGCAGAATAGAGTCAATTATGGTGAATTGGGAAAAAAAGTGGTAAGTAAAATAGTTAATTACTTTGACTTTTTAAAAAAGTAGAAATACTCATTAGCATAATAAAGATTATGCAAATTTTTCTTATTTTTCTGATTATATAACTTACTTTAATTATAATCATGTATTGCTTTCCTTCTTCAGATAGATTACATCTTAAAAATAATTTTTACAAAAAAGCACCTGGGTGAGATTATATGAACATAGAATACTAGTAGTATATATTAATATATGCCATTAATATAAACGTGAAAGTAAAATTTCTAGATTCATTTTTTAAATTTTTCTTAAGATTATTTATTTATTTATTTGACAAAGAGACACACAGCAAGAGAGGGAACACAAGCAGGGGGAGTGCAAAGAGAGAGGGAGAAGAAGGCTCCCCACCAAGCAGGGAGCCCGATGCGATGGGGGCTTCATCTCAGGACCCCGGGATCATGACCTGAGCCAAAGGCAGATGTTCAACAACTGAACCACCCAGCTGCCCCAAATTTCTAGATTTATGTATGACATTTTCTTTTACAATTGGTGGAAAATGCATCATTATTTTATTTTGTTATTTTAATAAAAGATTTAACAAAATAGCTACTAAAAATTATAGATATTTGTTACAAGGTATCATCCTAGTTGAAGTTGAATAAAAAGAGAGAAAAATATGCATAAGCCGTGAGAGTTTTTGTTTTTTGGTTGTCTTTGAAATATAATAAACTCACAGGGATGGGATATGTTATTCACAATTTTTGAAATCATGTGTTTTTCTTTTTTGAGAGATGGTAGGCCAGTTAAACCTGAAGGTTCATGCTTGCTGTCATTTCATGAAATCAAGTGCTACCTTATTGGACAGCATAGATACAGAACATTTCTATCATCACAGAAATGTCTATTGGATGGTGCCAATGAAGGATCAGAACTTAAGTCATGTATTTGTAGTTACATACACCTGTTGACTATTATTTGAACCCAGGTTTTAGGCATTTCGAGTAGGTGGTGGTCATTTTTCATACTCCATTAAGTCCCTATGGTCAAATGTTAACAATATGCGTAACTTCCCAATGAAATGGGAGCACTTCTCTGGTGTGTGCGTTCTACCTCTGTAATTACAACGTCAACAAATGGTAACGTATTCACTCCTGGCTTGGGTTGCCTCGTTCATACTATGTCAATCCTTATTCATGCAGATTTCAAGTTTCTAGTACTTTTATCACCAGTATTTGTATTTGTTGTTCTTGCCCAAATCCAGGTCAATGGTTAAACCTTTTCCTAACACTTCCACTGTTGCTGCTTTCCTCAAGATTCTTCAGGGGTTTCCTTTCCCTCGTGAATGTGCTAAATGTCTGTCTTTTTATTTTCAAATACTTGCACATCAGAAAGCTTTCCCCAAGGTATCTGAGCTCTCCTCTTGACAGACACTGTGACATGAATGGAAAAATAGTATGCACTCCTCCATGCATGTCTGAAAATGAATTTGACAAAGCTTATTAATACCAGAAGCCTTCTGGCCATTTTTAAATCCAAGCATTCTGTTCATTGGCAGTAAAGCTTATTTCTTTTTGATTTGCTTTTTAATAAATAACCTATTGAACATTTGAAGTGCTTGCTGGTTATCAAATTTAGAATTAATTGCACTGCATTTCTCCGGGCAGATTAATAAAGCTGCCTATTGCAGCAGAATTCTATTCTAATGGACATTTTGTGGGACTATTGGAAATAATACTGAACATAAATGAAATAAAGATTGAGTTTCAAGCATGACTAAGTTTACAGTCACATTAACTAATGGATAATGTGAGATTTTAATCTTTGAATCTTTAAAATTCTTTGTATTTCTATTAAAATGCTATCATCTACTTGCTTTTAAATATAAAATGCAAACACATAGGTTGTTTTCAAAATGCTTTCTAAATGATTTTATTATACAAATTTTATACATATTCTACCAACTTTTGCTCTATGTAATTTTTAATCTTTGATAGAAGATATAAGATTCTGTATTACAGCAAAGTGTATAAGGCATTGCTATTCAAGTACAGGAGGTAATGTTAATCTTGGGTTTTACCATGCTCTGTTATTTTGGTATCATTGCTAAGTTGTTTCATTGGTAATGGTGCTTCCGTAACAGAGAGCTCAATTAAGGTTAATTAGCAGAAAGGACTTGACACTCATGATTAATAACCTAACTGCTAAGCTAATGCACTAAAGTTCTTGAACCATGCATCTAGCACCAGGTGTGATCTTGCTGGAGTAATTGAAGTAATAAAGTGTCTTTTCCACATGCTTAGTCAGCAGAAATAATCTTTAAGTGAACCTTAGTTATATATAAGATGGTTTTGTCATTTATTTTTGAATAATGCATGCCTATTATATTATCGGTGAAATGACAAGGGTGTATCCAGAATCACTGCTGCAAAAGATGGTTGTGTGTGTGTGGGTGTGTGTCCGCGCACATATGTGTACAGAAGGCTCCTTTCTTAAGTTTTTATATTCTTAATTCACAGTCTTCTTTATTCTTGCAGTACACCCTTCTGCAACCTATTGCTCCCAAATTAAAGAGAGGGAGAAATGCATCTGAGTATATAGTTCTTTGGTCGCACAACCATGAAAGCAAAATAAGATCCACTCTTGGCAGCTGCAATTGCCCTAAGCATTTACTCCTGTCATAAACATCTTGGCAATTTCACTTATATTCAACACATATTTCAGAGATCTCATTTTACTCTAGGAACACTTCTTTTTTACCCGCCCTGGATCACAGTGAATCCTGAACTACTGATAAAAATATTCAACCAAAAACATATGTGGATATAGTTGATATAGTGGAAAGAGCACAGCCTGGAAATCAGAGAATCTGGGTCCTAGATTGGTAAACTATGGGAAAACTACCTTTGTAGAATGTAGAAACGAATAACCTTGTTTGCCTTATTTATTATTTGTGCTCAGAAAGTAGTACAGTGCCCTAGCACATGGTGGGTGCTCTATAAATAGTTCTTAAATCAATGTCATGACAGTCATAGACTATGAGATCTTCCAGGTCTAATATTGTTGCCTTAATGGTGTTAATCATACTCGATAGACATGGAAATGGCTTCTCTTTTGAATCTTTTAAAAAATATTTTCTTTATTGTAAAATGAAGAATAATGCAATGTATGCTATGGGATTCTTGAAAGAAATGTTAAAATATACGTGAAAATGCTTATACATTTCAAAGCACAACATTATTAGGCCGTCTATCTGGATACATCTTGCCACATCATCCCACATTTCCTAGCATTTGGTAACAATGGTGAAAGATATTTTGCTGAACAAAAAGATTATAACTAGGGACAACGATGTAGAGAAAACAGATGCTTAGTAGGATAAAAATGCAAATACAAAGGTGATAAATTTATTTTGTTGTGATCAAATGAACATGTTTATTCACCAAGTAAGTCTGTGCAAAAGTTTCTAGCCTTAACCTTGAAATGTACATACCACAACCAATGTTTAGCTAATATCACAACGCATCAGAAACACTCAGAGTCTATGTATCAATTTTACTACTCACTTTCCCAACAGGAATCTTCTACTCACAAAAAACAAGAAACAGAAAGATTCCTTAACAGTGCTTATGGCCGGATTCCTCAACTTCAGCTCCTGGCTTGGGCCGTCACACCATGCTGTCCTGGTTCAGGATCCTACATCTGAATCTTGAATTTAAGCTTTACCTCCTCAGTGGTCTTTCCTTAGTGCCTCTTGCTAGAGGATATTTCCATTCTGCAAGTGTCTACAGCAAGTGGGGACAACACACCCAAGGTTTTCTGAGAGGAGGCAAGGCTATTTTTTGTTAAATAATTAGAAAGCTTTCCTCATGTCACTTGAAGAACTAGCCTCTTCATTTCCTTGACCTCTTTCTTTCTTTAGCTAAATTATGTGCTTCAAAAGCAGAAACCGTAATTCACAGTTTTATGTCGTCCCTCTCAAGTCCTAACAAAGTTTTATACTTTAGGTACCCAATAAATGCATGTTGATTCTGAGAATTCAACACAAAAGAACAGAATGTTAGAGGCTAAAAGAGATACTACAGTTCTCCGCCATGTTTCAATATTTTTAATTTAATGCCTTTGGCCAGGGGAGGTGGGCTCTAGTTCACGAGAGTCCACATCACTTTTGCCTAATCCTGGCCAGTTTCCCAGTTACTCTGTCTCTGAGCCACGCACACATCTGTCATCCTGGACTGAAACCTACCAGGGAGCGCACTATGGAAGCCTTCCCCCCAAGCCTTCACCCAGTTGCCTGACTCAACAGTGAATTACTTTTTTTTTTTTTTAAAGATTTTATTTATTTATTTGACAGACAGAGATCACAAGTAGGCAGAGAGGCAGGCAGAGAGAGAGGAGGAAGCAGGCTCCCCGCCAAGCAGAGAGTCCGATGCAGAGCTCAATCCCAGGACTCTGGGATCATGACCTGAGCCAAAGACAGAGGCTTTAACCCACTGAGCCACCCAGGCAACCCTTGACAGTGAATTACCTTAAAGACACTGCCAGGCCTAACCTGAAGGCCTTATTTTTTATTTTGCTTTATCTATTTTATTTTTTCAGAGCTCTTTCATCTCAATATGTTGCCTCAAGTGGCTTTAAACCTGTATATTCTTTTTATATGTCAACTGCTTTCTGCACCTGAATTCAGTTATAAAAAAGATGCAGAATGACACAGGGATATTTGTGAGTGAATCATACACTCTGTAAGTTGTAACATAAATATTATTATATATATATATTTTTTCAAGTGTTAAACTTACAAAGATATTTCCACAGTTATGCAAAGGAATGAATCTGGAATCATAAAATGTTCAGCCATAAGCTAAGGACAACAGAATACATTTTATAAGAATGTTACAAATTATAACCAAATGGGATCTTTAAAATATTATCAAAGGCCCTCTAGCTCCTAAGAAAAGGATTTCATGTCATCACATTGTCCCTTCACCTTTTCCAGATGCTTAAAAATCAAAATAACTTATACTTGCAGGATAGAGACACTGGAGTCACAAACACTTAATATAATGAGGGGTAAGAAAGAGAGTTAGTATAGGTTCATTTGATAAAAATTTATAAAGTTATATGTAAGACTATGGGATAGACACCAAAGTTAATACAAATCTTGTCAAGAATCTATTTTATGGTTTAAGCAATGCTATTATAGTTTTTTTTTTTTACACAATGGTATCCAAATGATATCACTCTTTATAGAATTTCATATTTGATAAAATTTAACATTTATTTGAAGAGTTCACTTGAAAAATCCAAACTAATATATTTGTTTGTCCACAGTAAACAGAGCATTTCTTGGATATTTCATTTAAAGAAATTAGTTCAAATATGAAAACACAAATGTGACCTCCAGCCCTTTCTTGAGGAAGCAGATGCGTTTTTTTTTTTTAATATGTGTTTTTATTTATTTATTTATTTGACAGAGACAGAGGTCACAAGTAGGCAGAGAGGCAGGCAGAGAGAGAGGGGGAACCAGGCTCCCCACTGAGCAGAGAGCCAGATGTGGGGCTCAATCCCCAGAACCCTGAGATCATGACCTGAGCTAAAGGCAGAGGCTTAACCCACTGAGCCACCTAGGTGCCCTGCAGATGCTGTCTTTATCTGTTTGTTATTATAATACTATGCAGAGAAAAAAATATCCTGTAGAGAGAGAAAAGATAAAGTCATATGCCAGTGACACAGTTGATGTGCTTATAAAAAAATGAAAATAGGAGAATAAATGTACTTAAGTAGAAAAATGTATATACATTAGAAAACAATTTAAGAAAAAGTACATTTGTGGGCCGAAAAAATAGAAGGGACACTACTTTAGAACTCTCTATTTTTCGCAGATCAGCCAAGGGGAGGAAAGTTGCAAGTAACACAATCCTGCAGAACCCTGGTCATTTTGAGGAAGTTAAAAGGATACCAAACAAAGTACTAAGCAGGAGATACGTAATAAGGGTAGAGAGGAGCTAGAGCAGGCCGAGGATACCTGCTCTACACAAAACCTTTGAAACATTAACATTATGAAAACGGGCCACCTAATTTTTCTTTATGAGCATCCAGACTGATGCTCAAGCTTTGTTGCATAAACTTTATATTTTCATACATCTATAGAAAGTAGAAGCCCCACTATTCTCTGTCCATTGACCCTACTCTATCTTTAATGGCATTTATCACCACCTGACAGGTTTATCTGCATATTGTCTGTTTCCCTACTAGAATATAACCTTCACAAGATCAAGGTTGGCTATTGTGTCCTTTGTGCTTAAAACCATGCCTGACACATTGAAGGTACTCAATAAATACTTGTAGAAAGAATGAATTTAGGTATTCTTCACTTAATTGGTTCTATTTTTTATAATCCTGTGTATAACTGATTTCTTCCATTACTGAATTACAGAATGTTACAACACATATACTTAAATATGGTATTTAACTTTGAAACACAGAAATGTGTAGACACATGCTGTCTTGACCTAAAAGAGTTTTTCAGAGCTTTGGGGTCACCTGAGCCCCTCTTTACGTAGATGCTACATCTAATGACCTGCAACCACACTGAACATCGAAAAAAAGAAGCTTTCTTCATTTTCCTGAAAGGATACCTGGGTATTGGATATTTACCTTAATTGTATGTAAGGTGCATTTATATCTTTGAATCACATGAGAGACTATTTTTACTAGTTTTTAAAAGATTTATTTAAATAAAGGACTGAACGAGGAGCCTGATGTGGGGCTTGATCTCAAGACCCCGAGGTCATGACTGGAGCTAAAATCAGGACTCGGATACTCAACCAACTGAGCCTCCCAGGGACCTCTATGTTTACCATTTTTTTAAACTGGCAGGAAGATCAGAGTCATGAGTGTTGGGCATATGGGACAAATCAGCAAACGATATCCACAGCTTAGCACTAAGAGAGTTCTTAAAATGCATATTTATGTATCAGAGAGGGCAGGAGAATGCACACACGAATGCTGGGTGCGCACATGCCTGCACAAACTTGGGAACACACTTTTTTGAAACTCTCGAAGGAGGAAGTATCTTTTTCAGATATTTTTAACACATTTCAACATCTCACTTGTTGCAATAATATAGAATCCTGCATCTACAGAGACTTAAATTATCGTCTCTTGTCTTTTTTTTTTTTTTTTTTAAATTTCCTTTCCTCTTTATTTTTTTTCTTTGATTTTTGGCCACAGAAGCTTTAGCTTAGAAGTTGTTACGAGAAACCCAAATCCAAACAAATAGAACTGGTTTGTAAGCCCCGGGCTCTACCCAACCAGCAACTCCTATCCTACATCACCTCCCAAGGTACACCCAGAAGCAGAGTGCTCTAGAGTCTGCTTTAAAATCCAAGGTTCTAATCAGGAGCCTTATTTGATGTGAAGCTTCAGTACCACGGTCTCTACCATCTTGAGTTCAATCTTTGCTTGATCTCCTTTACCCGCTCTGTTCAGAAACATTGAATCATTTAAAAACTTTACCTTCTGTTGAATCGGGAACTACCCTATTGCCCTCCCCCTCAAGCCCAAGTCCTGTCCACTTCTAGAGCATATTGAGAACAGCCCAATTCCACATTTATGGTATTACACTGAATCACTTCCATTTAAGCACCCTCATTTCCTTCAAGCATTCATAGTGTGAAACCATTTAGGTTTTTACCTATAACCTTGTATATTCTTACTTGATATACTCAGGTTTGATACCTGCTTCCCAGCACTGACTGAAGTATAGTAAATTAGGTTCTAAAGCAATTCAGTATAACCAGGCAATCACCTCCCTTATGCTTTTGCTAATGCAGCCTAGAAATACATTACCTTTTATGAAACCGTACAGCAAAACTTCACTGCCCTTTGTGCACATTGTGCTAATAAATGACACCTTCATCCTACTCTTTAGGTGAATTTTGGCTTCAAGTCATTTTTATACATATCTTGTCAGTTTCCAGTTATCCTGTTTATTGTTTCTGACTATTAAAATTGTTGGCCTCAGATTCTGTCAATGGATGGATAAGATACCTGTTCCCATTTTCTGTAACTTACTAATCAGATAATTAGATTATTCTGGAAAGAGCCAGAGGCATGGTCTAGGGCCATTTCTAGAGACTCCTTTCCAAATGACATTGACTGAGTAGTTGGCATTTACACATTTTGTGTTCAGTTATGAATCTACCCAATTCCGCTATTACTAGTGCACAATCTTGTCATGTTCATATGAATGAGTATTAAATGTTTTCAAGATACCCTTTAGCTATTGTTCATCCTTTATTACAACTGTAGTAATAGAGGCAACAAAAACAAAGGCAAAAGATGGCAGTCCTGTGAGCTCTCTGCTGCCTTCTACTGAGCAAGTTTTCTTTACAGAACAAGCAAAATATCATATTTTGAAAAATCTGCTGTGGAATTTTGCTTAGAATTAGTGTCAACTACACTATCTTATTTCTCATGGAATTTTCATATATATTATTATGATGATGACTGTTAATTAAAAACATAGCTCAACTAATGAATTCCTGAACATTGTATCAAAAACTAATGATGTACTATACCTTGGCTAATTGAATTTAAATTAAAAAAATTAAAACTTAAAATTAAAAAATACATAGCTTAGAATTAATTCTTATGTCTTTTTTTCCCTGAAGAACTCAAAACTGAGTTTGATTTCACTTGTTCCCACATTCCTTGAGCGTGGCTTTTATATTCATGAAACATAAGCTGTGAGTTATGACATATTTCAGTGTAGTCTAAGGTTATAAAAATTCCCTACATTATCTTAAATGCCCAGGATGAATATAAAGAGCAGTTTTCAGAAGCAATGAGTGATAATCAGCAATATCAGAACAGTATCAGCAACAATATCAGACCATGATTGACTTTTTAAAAGATTTCATGTATTTATTTGACAGAGAGAGAGAGATTACAGGTAGGCAGAGTGGTAGGGAGAGGAAGAGGGAGAAGCAGGCTCTCCATTGTGCAGAGAATGTGATGCAGAGCTCAATCCCAGGACCTGGGTCATGACTGGAGAAGGCAGCCGCTTAACTGACTGAGCCACCCAGGTGCCCCAACCATGACTGACTTTGACACGTGTGTTTCTACCTTAAAGCATATATATTTATATAAATATATATATATATATATATATATATATATTCATGAAAGCATATATATATATGCTTTAAGATCCTTTTAATAACAATCCCCACAGTATTCATATATGACATTTATTGGCATGCAAATTTGGCCAAAAGAACTCAACGATCAAAGGAAATGTCATTCCAGACAATATACAGGTTGATCTCTGATTATGTGTCCCCAATAAGAATGTTACTGCCTGCTTTGCGGATTTGACATTCAGGAAAATTCACTTCGATTTTGTGACCACATAAGCCCAAGGTTTCTCCCTCTGTGGCTCTTGTGTTTTCTCAAGAGACTGTTTGTCAGGTTTCATTTTTAATATCCTGACTTTAGAGGTCAATTGTCTTTGACAGCCATTTTAATAGTAACTATAATACAAGTTTTTTCTAACTTAGTATAATTAATCCTGCATTTGTACATTTGATTTTCTAAAACCAAACAGTTAACAAGGAGTTCTTAAAGCTTTGATTGTACTGTTGTCAAGGAAGAGCATTTTAGAGAGCGAGATTTGATGCTACAAAATGGCAAAGAGAAAGGAATAAAGCACTTCATATAACGGTTACCTCCTTAAATAAATGTGTATTAGATCATGTATTTTAAATACATTAAGGACAGAATAACTACACTGGAGTCCCGGGGTGTTTATTAAAAATGCAGATACAGGGTTCTTCTCAGGCTAAATCTGATGGACTTGGTATTCTTATTTACATATCCTCACATCAGAAAAATTTATTTTTAAATGAATCATCTGGAAAATAGTCTTGGAAAATAATTATTTTTCACACACACCCACAATTTATCTATTATTTTAAAACTTGGGATTTTGATACATTGGAGTTTCCTGAAAAATAATGTTTACAGACTTCTGATTCTGACAGCAGCCTAGGGTTTCTTCTGTTTCCTCTGAAAGAAACTCACTGGTGGCAAAATGAGGACAGCCTGAAAGCACCCCACAGAGATTTTACACCCATGGCCTCTGCAACAGGGCTTTTTCTAGGGCAAAGGCCAAAGGGCAAATGTGAGAGTTGAAGATATAACCCAGCCTCCCTAATAAACAGCTGTGGTATTACCATTTGTTGGGACAACTTCCAGGACAAGCCACCTCAGTGGTAGAGGCAATGGCTGGCCATTTCTTTAATCCATAAATTGTTATTAGGTGTTGTGGGGGAAAATATCATGCTAGGCCTTGAGGTTTGGAAAAAAAATCCCACAGTGTCTTTCCACAGAGACTCACAGATTAAAGAGGCTACACAAACCATTTGATTCTATTTGGACAATCTTTAAATAGCAAGAAGTTAACCCCTTCTGTTCTGAACCTTCTCATTCTCCATGGGGCCAGCATCTTGAAATCTTTCACCTTCAGGTAAATTCTGAAACATCAGTCCCTGCGTTTTCTGTGTCCTCTAAGCTTTGAATATCTTATCTGTGCTTGCCAGAGCCAAGTTGTGTTTCTAGGGCATTTCTAAGTCCATACTGTAAATTTCTCTTTTTTCCTTTCCCCTAAAATGCAAAAGGGTCTTATTTGGTATTTCAGAAGTTGATGTTGTTCATTACACTTTTCTCCTGTTGTCCTTAGGCAATTACACATCTGCCTTGAGCCCAAGAAGTCTAGGTTTAAGTTTTATTGAGAAATGTTGCAGGGAAAGCTTCATCGTTGCAGGGAAGCAAACAAGAGTGGATTCTGTTCTACTGCTTACTGATTGGATGGCCTTTTGAAAGACAATTCAGTTCTCTGGACCTCATGTTCTCATCTATAAAACGAGGAGTCTGGAACATATCATTTCAAAGCTACTGGAGGAACAAACACTTGAACATTTTGAGAAACTTAAAATCTGAGAATTGGCACCACCTTCATATTATACCTACTTTCATCAAAAGACAGAAAAATGTTGCATTTAAAGTAATATGAATTGAATCTCAATGTTTCTTACATACAAGCAGATTTTCAACTATTCTGTTTTTCACATTGACTGAAGTCATTTCTCTAGACTTCTGATTCTTTTCCAGAATGGACAAAACACTATCACACCTATTTACAAATAATTCAGTGAGGTTTTTTGTTTTTTACATAACATCAACATTTTTTACTATTATATTCAGTTAGCCACTGTATAGTGCATCATTAGTATTTGATGTAGTGTTCCATGACTAATCAACTGCATGCATATAAGACACCCAGTGCTCATTGCAACATGTGACCTCCTTAATACTCATGGTCCCATCCCTCCATCCCCTTCCCTCTCAAACCCTCAGATTCTTTCCCAGATTCAGAGTCTCTCATGGTTCCTCTCCACCTTTGATTTCCGCCCCCCGCACTCCTCCCCGCCCCCTTGCAGTTTTCCTTTCCTTGAGTTTTCTAATCACTTTCAGTCTAGAAGATATCTTAAGTAGAGTGGTGTATAATTTCCAAATCTGCTGAGCTGGAGATAAAAGCACCCAAAATGCAAAGTAACCTACCTATGTAATGATGAAGACATAAATTGAAAAACTCAAGTAATAAACATTACAGACACAAAATGCACAGTGACCTAAACTAAAACAAAACAGAATATTTGTGGATTGGATTTCTATTAAATTTTCTTGAGAGCAGGGGAGAGAGGCAAGATGGCAGAGGAGTAGCAGACTGATATGACATCAGGTCGTAAGAGTTCAGCTATAGTTATCAAACCATTCCAAACACCTACAAACTCAACAGGAGATCAAAGAGAAGAAGAGCAGCAATTCTAGGAACAGAAAATCAACCACTTTCTGAAATCTGAGGTGACAGGAAGATAGACCATGGGGGGAGGGGCTGGCTCCTGGCAAGAAACAGAGCAGCAGAGCACAAAATCAGAACTTTTAGAAGTCTGTTCCACTGAGGAATATCACTCCAGAGACTAAGAGGGGGTGGAGCCCTCCTAGGATGGTCTCAGGACCCCCGGGATCACTGAACGATCAGGGTATCTGAGTGTGGCAGAGATCCCAGGTATTGGAGCGGGGAAGCTGACTACAGAGACAGAGCTGAGGAGTCAGCTCTAGGCTTGGGGTTACCTTAAACCATGATCCATGGTACAGTCGGGCCACTGCTCTTTGAGCAGGGACCCCCACAAGTGGCAGATACAGGGAGACTTACATTCCTCCTCTGGAGACAGGAATCTGCTGGATTTGGAGACTCCAAATGAGGCTGTGTATTAGAGACAGAAACACTTTGTCACAGGCCAGGTTAGCTCAGAGCGTGGCCAGAGACCAGAGAGACGAGAGTGATTGCCCCTTTTCTCTGAGGGTGCACTGAGGATTTGGGTCCTGAGCTCTCGGCTCCTCTGGGCTGGAGATTGGGGCCACCACTTTCATTCCCACCCTCCAGAGCTCTACAAAAAGCACTCAGGGAACAAAAACTCCCGAGAGTGAACTCAAGCAAATTCTTAGACTGGCCCCTGGCAAGGGTGGTACCATTCCACCTCAGGCAAAGACATTTCTAAATCACTACAACAGGCATCACCCCCAGAAGATCAGCAAGAACATCCAGTCAAGACCAAGCTCATCAATTGAGGAGAAGAGCAGAACTCCAGAGAAAAGCACTGCATGGAATTCATGGCTTTCTCCCCAGGATACTTTAGTCTTGCAAAATTAAATTTTTTTTTTTAATTTTATTTTTTTTCTTATTCTAATTTTTTAAACTTTTCCTCTTTTAACATTTTTAACTTGTTTATCTTAGTAAGGCCTTTCGAACAAAATATCTTTTTAAACCTTCATTATTATAGTCATATTTTATCCTTTATTGTATTTAACCTTATTTTTTGTATACATATAGGGTTTTTTTTAAATTTTGGGATACAATTTCTTCTAATAGATAAAAAATATACCCTAAATCTAT
This sequence comes from Mustela nigripes, assembly GCF_022355385.1. Classification (NCBI taxonomy): domain Eukaryota; kingdom Metazoa; phylum Chordata; class Mammalia; order Carnivora; family Mustelidae; genus Mustela; species Mustela nigripes. The sequence continues at coordinate 140,584,370 of NC_081558.1, read as the reverse complement.
ACACAAAGCACAGGGCTTTGTTCTAGTCTCCAGCCTGAGCATATTCTCTCCCCGTTCTTTTTTTTATTTTCTTCTTTCTTTTTCCAACCAACTTATCAATTCCTTTTTTAGAAACTTTTTAATTTTCATATTTACAGTCATATTCCATCCCTTCATCATGTTTACCCTTAAGTTTTTCTTTCTTTAAAATTTTGGGAGATAGTTTCTACTAAGAGACCAAAATACACCCAAAATCAAGTAGGTGGCTCTGTTCTATTCATCAGTCTTTAAAAAAGAAAAAAAAAAATACACACACACACACACACACACACACACACACACACACAATACACACACATATAAATGATTTTTTTTTTTTAAATTTTTTATTTTTATAAACATATATTTTTATCCCCAGGGGTACAGGTCTGTGAATCACCAGGTTTACACACTTCACAGCACTCACCAAATCACATACCCTCCCCAATGTCCATAATCCAATTTCTTTTTACCCCCTTTCTTCTCCCCCTGATTTGGGGTCTCCTCTGATTTGGTTAGTGTGCATTTTTCTGGGGTCTTGCCACACTTTTAGCATTTTATTCTCTCATTCATATATTCTTATCATATATTCTTATCTAGATAAAATGACAAGGCTGAAAAACTCACCACAAAAAAAAAGAACAAGAGGCAGTACTGATAGCTAGGAACATAATCAATACAGAAATTGGTAATATGTCAGATCTAGAGTTCAGAATGATGATTCTCAAGGTGTTAGCCAGGCTTGAAAAAGGCATGGAAGATATTAGAGAAACCCTGTCTGGAGAAATAAAAGCCCTTTCTGGAGAAATAAAAGAACTAAAATCTAACAAAGATGAAATCAAAAAAGGAATTAATGAGGTGCAATCAAGAATGGAGGCTCTTACTGCTAGGATAAATGAGGCAGAAGAGAGAATTAGTGATATAGAAGACCAAATGACGGGGAATAAAGAAGCTGAGGAAAAGAGAGACAAATAATGACTGGCCCATGAGGGGTGAATTCAAGAGATAAGTGATATCATAAGAAAAACAATATTAGAATAATTGGGATTCCAGAAGAAGGAAGAGAGAGAGAGGGGAAGAAGGTATATTGGAAAGAATTATTGTAGAGAATTTGCCTAATATGGCAAAGGGAACAAGCATCAAAATCCAGAAGACACAGAGAACCCCCCTCAAAATCAATAAAAATAGGTTCACACCCCATCATCTAATAGAAAAACTTACTAGTCTTAGTGACAAAGGGAAAATCCTGAAAGCAGCTTGGGACAAGAAGTCTGTAGCATACAATTGTAGAAATATTAGATTGGCAGCAGACTTATCCACAGAAACCTGGCAGGCCAGAAAGAACTGGCATGATATATTCAGAACAGTAAATGAGAAAAATATGCAGCCAAGAATACCACATCCAGCTAGGTGGTCACTGAAAATAGAAGGAGAAATAAAAAGCTTCCAGGACAAACAAAAATTAAAAGAATTTGCAAACACCAAAACAGCCATATAGGAAATATTGAAAGGGGTCTTCAAAGCAAAGAGGGAGCCTAAAAGTAGTAGACCAGAAAGAAATGGACACAATATATAGTAACAGTCATTTACAGGCAATATAATGGCACTAAATTCATATCTTTCAATAGTTACCCTGAATATAGATGGGCTAAATGCCCCACTCAAAAGACATAGGGTATTAGAATTGATAAAATAATAAAACCCATGAATATTCTGTCTAAAAGAAATTCATTTTAGACCCAAAATATGCCTCTAGATTTTAAGTGAGGGTGTGGAAAACAATTTACCATGCTAGTGGACATCAAAACTAAGCTGGGGTGGCAATCCTTATATCAGATAAATTAGACAAGCCAAATATTATAATAAGAGATGAGGAAGGAAACTATATCATACTCAAAGGGTCTGTCCAACAAGAAGATCTAAAAACTGTAAATATCTTGCCCCTAAATGGGAGCAGCCAACTATATAAACCAATTAATAACAAAATCAAGGAAACACACTGACAATAATACAATAATAGTAGGGGACTTTAACACCCTCCTCACTGAAATGGACAGATCATTCAAGCAAAAGATGAACAAGGAAATAAAGGCCTTAAATGATACACTAGACCAGAGGGACATCACACATTTATTCAGAACATTCCATCCCAAAGCAATAGAATACACATTCTTCTCTAGTGCACATGGAACATTCTCCAGAATAGATCACATCCTGGGTCACAAATCAGGTCTCAACTGGTGCCAAAAGATTGGGATCATTCCCTACGTATTTTCAACCACAGTGCTCTGAAACTAGACCTCAATCACAAGTTAAAAGAACTCAAATTCATGGAGGCTAAAGAGCATCCTACTAAAGAATGAATAGGTCAACCAGGAAATTAAAGAAGAATTGAAAAAAAATCATGGAAACAAATGAAAATTAAAACACAGCTATTCAAAATCTGTGGGACACAGCAAAAGCAGTCCTGAGAGGAAAATACATAGTGATACAAGTCTTTCTCAAGAAACAAGAAAAGTCTCAAGTACACAACCTAACCCTACAACTAAAGGAGTTGGAGAAAGAACAGCAAAGAAGCAAAAAAAGCAAAGAGAAATCATAAAGAGCAGAGCAGACATCAATGAAATAGAAACCAAAAGAACAGCAGAACAAATCAATGAAACTAGGAGCTCGTTCTTTGAAATAATTAATAAGATTGATAAACCCCTGGCCAGACTTATCAAAAAGAAAAGAGAAAGGACCCAAATAAGTAAAATCATGAATGATAGAGGAGAGATCACAACTAACACCAAAGAAATACAAGCAATTATAAGAACATATTATGAGCAACTATACGTCAGCAAATTTGACAATCTCGAAGAAATGGATGCATTCCTAGAGACATATAAACTACTAAAACAGAGCCAGGAAGAAATAAAAAAACATGAACAAACCCATAACCAGTAAGGAGTTTGAGTCATCAAAATCTCCCAACAAACAGGAGCCCAGGGCCAGATGGCTTCCCAGGGGAATTCTAACATACATTTAAAGAAGAATTAACACCCATTCTCCTGAAACTCTTTGAAAAATAGAAACAGAAGGAAAACTGCCAAACTCTTTTTATGAGGCCAGCATTACCTTAATCCCAAAACCAGACAAAGACCCCATCAAAAAAGAGAATTACAGACCAATATCCTTGATGAACACAGATGTGAAAATTCTCCCAAAATACTTAGCCAATAGATCCAAGAGTATATTAAAAGGATTATTCCCCACTACCAAATGGGATTTATTCCAGTGCTGCAAGGTTGGTTCAATATCCACAAATCAATCAATGGGATACAATACATTAATAAAAGAAAGAAGAAGAACCATATGTTACTCTAAATAGATGCTAAAAAAGCATTTGACAAGGTATAACATACTTTCTTGATTGAAAGTGTTCAAAATGTAAGGATAGAGAATACATTCCTCAATATCATCAAGGCCATCTATGAAAACCCACAGCCAATATCATTCTCAATGGGAAAAAACTGAGAGCTTTTCCGCTAAGATCAGGAACACAGCAGGGATGTCCATTATCACTACTGCTATTCAACATAGTACTAGAAGTCCTGGCCTCAGCAATCAGATAACAAAAAGAAATAAAAAGCATCTGAATTGGCAAAGAAGTTGTCCAACTCTCACTCTTTGCAGGTGATGTGATTCTTTCCATGCAAAACACAAAAGACTCCATTCCAAAACTGCTAGAACTTGTACAGGAATTCAGTAAAGTGTCAGGATATAAAATCAATGCACAGAAATCAGTTTCATTTCTTTACACCAACAACAAGACAGAACAAAGAGAAATTAAGGAGTCAATCCCATTTACAATTGCACCCAAAACAGTAAGATACCTAGGAATGAATCTAACCAAAGAGAAAAAGAATCTGTACTCAGAAAACTACAAAGTACTAATAAAAGAAATTGAGGAAGACACAAAGAAATGGAAAAATGTTCCATGCCCCCCTGGATTGGAAGCACAAATATTGTGAAAATGTCTTTGCTACCTAAAGCAATCTATACATTTAATGCAATCCCTATCAAAATCCTATCCATTTTTTTCAAAGAAATGGAACAAATAATCCTAAAATTTATATGGAACAAGAGAAGACCCTGAATAGTGAGAGGAAATGTTGAAAAAGAAAGCCAAAGTTGGTGGCATCACAATTCCAGACTTCAAGCTCTATTACAAAGCTATCATCATCAAGACAGTATGGTACTGGCACAAAAACAGACACATAGATCAGTGGAACAGAATAGTGAGCCCAGAAATAGACCCTCAGCTCTATGGTCAACTAATCTTTGACAAAGCAAGAAAGAATGTCCAAAGAAAAAAGATGGTCTCTCCAGGAAATGGTGTTGGGGGGCACCTGGGTGGCTCAGTGGGTTAAGGCCTCTGCCTTTGGCTCAGGTCATGATCCCAGAGTCCTGGGATCGAGCCCCACATCAGGCTTTCTGCTCAGCAGGAAGCCTGCTTCCTCCTCTCTCTCTCTCTCTCTCTGCCTACTTGTGATCTCTGTCAAATAACTTTAAAAAAAAATGGTGTTGGGAAAATTGGACAGTCACATACAGAAAAATGAAATTGGACCATTTCCTCACACCACACAGAAAAATAGCTCCAAATGGATGAAAGACCTCAATGTGAGACAGGAATCCATCAAAATCCTTGAGAAAAATACAGGCAGCAACCTCTTTGACCTCAGCCACAGCAACTTCTTCCTAGAAACATCACCAAAAGCAAGGGAATTAAGGGCAAAAATGAACTATTGGGACTTCATCAAGATCAAAAGCTTTTGCAAAGCAAACAGTCAACAAACAAAAGACAACTGACAGAATAGGAGAAGATATTTGCAAATGACATATCAGATAACGGGCTAGTATCCAAAGTCTATAAAGAACTTCTCAAACTCAACACCCAAAGAACAAATAATCCAATCAAGAAATGGGCAGAGCATATGAACAGACATTTCTGCAAAAAAGACATCCAGATGGCCAACAGACACATGAAAAAATGCTCCACATCACTTGGCATCAGAGGAATACAAATCAAAACTACAATGAGATATCACCTCACAACAGTCAGAATGGCTAAAATTAACAAGTCAAGAAATGACAGATGTTGGTGAGAAAGGGGAAATCCTCCTACACTGTTGGTGGGAATGCAAGCTGGTGCAACCACTCTGGAAAACAGCATGGAGATTCCTCATAAAATTGAAAATAGAGCTACTCTATGAGCCAGCAATCACACTACTGGGTATTTACCCTAAAGATACAAATGTAGTGATCCGAAGGGACACGTGGACCTGAATGTTTATAGCAGCAGTGTCCACAATAGTCAAACTATGGAAAGAACCTAGATGTCCATCAACAGATTAATGGACAAAGAAGATTTGGTGTATAAATACAATGGAATACTGTGCAGCCATCAAAAGAAATGAAATCTCGTCATTTGTGACAACGTGGATAGAACTAGAGGGTATTACGCTGAATGAAATAAGTCAGAGAAAGACAATTATCATATGATCTCCCTGAGATGAGGAATTTGAGAGGCAGAGTTGGGGGTTTATGGGGGAGAAAAGGAAAAATGAAACAAGATGGGATCAAGAGGGAGACAAACTGTAAGAGACTCTTAATCTCACAAAACAAACAGGATTTCTGCAGGGGGAGTCAGATATGGAGAGGGTGGTTCGGTTTAGACATTGGGGAGAGGGGAGAATATGTGAAGTGGTGAGTGCTGTGTCATGTGAAAGCCTCATAATTCACAGACCTGTACCCCTGGGGTACATAATACATTATATATTAATAAAAATAATTAATAAGAAAATTTCTTAACAGCTTTCTTAAATTTTATTTTTTGTTAAAGAAAAACATAGGGGGTGTACCTGGGTGGCTCAGTGGGTTAAGCCGCTACTTTCGGCTCAGGTCATGCTCTCGGGTCCTGGGATCGAGCCCTGCATCAGGCTCTTTGCTCAGCGGGGAGTCTGCTTCTCTCTCTCTCTCTCTCTGCCTGCTTCTCTGCCTACTTGTAATCTTTGTCTATCAAATAAATAAATAAAATCTTAAAAAAAAAAAGAAAAACATAGGCACAGTGATAGGCTATTCTTGGTAGTACTGCTGAAGCTAATGAAAATCTAATGAATATTAAAAAGAAAAATTGATGGTAAGGGCAAAGTGAATCAGCCCTTGTTTTCCTCAGCCTCCCTAAACTCCAATTCCCCTAGATGCAAGATGAAAATAATACTGCTACTTAACTTGTGGGGTTATTATAAGAACTGAGCATGATAATACAAGCAAAGCTCTCTACCCAATACCTGGTAGGTATTAATGGCTTACTTACGAGTTTCCTGAGCTGACCATGATATTTGTTACCTACGTGCACTTTCTTTCTTTCCATTCTGTCAGTGATTTTTATTGTGGAATGGGAATTCTAATGGTTATATTACTATTGAAAAAAACTGAGACTCCTCTGAGTGTGACTTAAGGTCATTATCCAACATCATACAACATAAGGTAGTTAACTGGAAAATGACCTCAGGTCTACATGGCTTTAAACTGTGCTTTTTCTGCTATATTATACTCTATCTCTTTGGGCTCCAATCCAAATGTGTACACCTTAAAATGTTTATTTCCAACTTAAGAGTTGATTAATCTGCATGATAGAATTATACCATTGGTTTTTATGTAAAGTAATAAACATTCAGTGAGACTTTGAAATCTTACTGAATCTTACATATCAAAGTAATCTTTTTGTTATGCCACCAGTGAGTATCCTCCTTCCATTGTCCAGAGCATTTTGAAACTGTTGGTTCACTAGTGACTCAAGACAATTGGTCTCATTATTTGAGTCACATCTTTCCTTCCTCCCTTATTTCCTTTCTAAAAATGTTATTTTAACCAATTTATTTATTTACCATATTCACACAGTTTCCAAAGAATGAAGTCATCCCATGATGAATACTCACTAACTTGAAAGATGCTTAAAAGAATGCATGTAGGCTTAAGCAACATCTAGATGAATAGATCCTAATGTAATTTGGTATAACAACACACTTTGGAATAAATGTATTAAAGTTCCTTTCTTTCTTCCCTGCTCCTGTTTATTTTGAAAAGAATCTATCATTGAGTTTAAACACTCTGACTTAGCATAAATTAAACATATTTACTGAGTACCTACTAAGTGTCAGGCGTTGTTCTGTGTTTCTGAGATATACCCATAAACAAAACAAGTCCCTTCTCTTATGCAGCTTACATCCTGGTGGGAGAATGATACAAGTAGAAAATATAACAAATATATAAGTTATATTTTATGCTGGAAGGTGCTAAGTATTTTGGGGAAAGGGAAAAAAAATAGAGCAGTCAGGGTAGGCCTCATTAAAGGTGATATTTTGGGTGCCTGGGTGGCTCGGTGGGTTAAAGCCTCTGCTTTCGGATTGGGTCATGAACCCAGAGTCCTGGGATCAAGCCCAACATCGGGTTCTCTGCTCGACAGGGAGCCTGCTTCCTCCTCCTCTCTCTCTCTGCCTGACTCTCTGCCTACTTGTGATCTCTGTCAAATAAATAAAATAAAATCCTTTTAAAAAAGTGGTATTTTTGCAAAAATTTGAAAAAGGTTAAGGACATTAGTCATATGGATTTAGAGGAAGAGAGATTAGCTAGTGCCCAGGCCCTGAGCTCAGAGACTTCCTGGTGGACCCGAGACATAGCAAGGAAACCACAAGGGCTGGGACAGAGGAAGTGAGAAGATGCAGGAGAAGAGGTCAGAGAAGAATGGGCAGTTCATGCTAGACCTTGCAAACCTATTTAAGGAATTCAGCTTTTCCTCTGTGTGAAATGGAAACCTCTGCTGCTGTGTGTTTTGACTAGAGATATGATATAATCAGACTAACCTTTTAAAAGGATTCTTCCAGGCTGCTACAATCAGAGTAGATTGAAGGGGCAATAGAAGTGGGGCGGGAGGAGGGGGGGGGTCAGTTTGGAGGCCAGAGGTGATGGAACAGGGTGGTAGCAATCACAGCAGTGCAAAGTGGTTAGGGATACAGTTTTGTACCATTTATACTGTATTAAAATTCAGTCAGCTTTTCTGAAAGTATGTAGACCATGTCTATCAAGACCACAGTTGTATCTCCGAGTGCCTAATACAATATTGGATACACAGTAAGGATCCGATATTATATTTCAGAAAAAAATGGTTTTTGGAAATAATACTAGTTATTGCCTAGTACACATATTTTTTGTAAAGCTTGACACATCTATATGAGGTTAGTGCTATTATCATGTGTATTTCACTGGGGAAACTGAGGCACTAGGTAGTTGCCTAATTTACCCAGTCCTGGTAGGTGGCAGAGTGGAGATGAGTCTTTCAACAATCTGGTTCCAAGATACTGACTCTTAACACTATGCAACACTGCTTCTGAGAACAGTTAGTCATAATTCAATATAATTTGTGGATTCAAAAATATGAGTTTTTAGGCTTGGCATCTGTTCATTTTCATAACTGCAGAAATATGATAGGTAAGGAACACCCCAGACACTGAGATGAAACATTCTTTGTGAAATTAAATCACCCACATTAAGAAAAATCTAAAATGTGCCATAAAAAGAAGCAAATTGTTAGTGATAACAGTCAGAATTGTACCTTTTATTTTTATTCAGTTCTGGAATATATTGGAGTAGAAAATGTACCAAGAGCAATTTGTTGTCTGAAACACTAAAGTGGCTTTCTGGCAGACTAAGATAATACATCTTCTTGGTGTAATATTATATTTGAATGCACAGAATTGTTGCATTTAAATTTAGTAATGCTACATTTTCCCAACTCAGTTGGTGGTGTATACTTTGAGATATATGACTGGAGAAGCCAATTATACACCTCGGGAAAAGGGCACAATGAGCAGCCCAAGAAAAAAAAGGTGGGGGACTTTATTTAGAAATACAGAATACCATATTTTTACCTCTAACAAGAAAAAAAAAATTAAGGCATACAGGTGAGGATTAATGAACCCTATGCACAATTTATTGAATAATATTTTTTGGCAAAATAAAGGGAGCACATAAAAGAGGGATGTGAAAAATTAGCATTCCTATTTCTGCAGTGTTTAATATTATAGTAAAATTGAAATACAAAGGGGATATAGAGTGGCTAAGATAGACAATTTTATCAGTAAAGAATAATGTTCCAGACATGCTGATGTGTTTTTGCTAGCATGGGCCTGTCACCAGCATCTCTAGGTCTCTAGAATACAAAGAAATTCCTAGAAAAAAAGATTTCTTTTGTCTAGAGATCAGTTAAAAATATGCACATGGCTCAAAAGAGGCACGTAGGAGCCCTAATGTTTGAGAATTTCAATTTTCTTATTTTTAAAATATACTTCTTTTCTCCAGTACATTATGTAGTCTGGAATATAAATGTGACTTGCCTTTGCCTTACCAATTAGATGAGATGCTGAAAATGTGTCTCGAGAAATACATTTTCCCACCATTGTTCTATTACAACTCAGATTTGCATCTAAAAATGTAAGAAATGATTCACTCAGAAGAATACTTCTATGCATGCCTCATATATCTTCCCAAATGACTGCAAAAAAATAATCAAAGATACTCAAATATCACAATTTTTGCACACTTATCAAAACAAATAAAATAAACCTTACCCCAGGAGCCTGCCAGAAACAGGAACATCAAACATTCAGACTCGCTGGACACTTAGGAAGACAGAAACCAGAACCTTTGTGACCCAGAAATTATGGAAATTTGCTTTCACAAACTACCTGATTAAAGACTTTAATCAAAAGAAGACTGCTTCAGAAGTTGTTATGAATCACTTCCAGACTTAATTCCAACATGTTCACAAATAACGCTTGACTATCTAATTTGTATCAAGAAATATTCAAGGCAGTGGGTGGAAGAATTCAGAAGTGAATAAAATAGTTTCTCATCTCCAGGAGCTTACTCAGTCAATCAATATGTAGCATCCCCGGGCACTATTCCAGTGGGGATATAGGAGTAAACAAGATAAAGTACCTGGCCTCAAAGAGTTTGTATAATAATGGTGCTGGCATCAACAAGCAAATAAATAAATCCCAGCAACGTGTAATTGCAGGTGGTGAAAAGTGCACTGATGAAAAATAAAGCAGCTCAAGGGAGAGTGGGGCTCTTATTGTAGATGTGACTGCCAGGGAGAACCATCTGAGGATGTGACACGCTCACCACGACGTGAATGAATTTCAGGAGAGAGCCATGGGGAAAAACCCAAGAAAAAGGAGAGTGGCAGCCCTGAGGTAGGAAACCTTTCAGGATGCCTGAGACCAACAAGAAGGCCAGGGTGCTGAACAAAGTGAGTGAGGAAGGGAATGGAAAGGCTGTGAGATTGGAGAAGTCACCTGGAACTAGATTATACAGGGTCATGGTAAGGGTTTTAGATTTTGCTGCAAGCATGATGAAGAGCCACTGGCAAAACTGAACAGGAAACTACATGATCTCACTAATATTTTATAATATCCCTCAGCTTGGAAAATATTTTTAAGGTAGAGCTCACAGTGTTTACTCATGGTATGAAGTGAGGTGTGGGAAAAAAAGAAAAATCAAAGATAAGCTCTATGAGGTTTATTTGAGAAATATATTGACCCAGATGGGAATCACAGTCTTAGAAAGACTGTGTTGGTGAAGATCAGAACTTAAGTTGGAATGTGCTAAGTTTGAGAAGCTTATTAGACATTAAAATGGAGATGTCAAGGACACCACTAAGTATTCTGTAAGAGCTAAAGATACAAATCAGAGACATGATTTCTCCAGGAAATGAGTGCAGATAGCAAGGGTTGGAGGTCTGAGGCCCCAGTGTTTAAATGATGGGAAAATAGGACAGTACAGCAACTGATCAAGTAGGAGCAGAACCAAGGTAATACCCATAAATGTTGAGAGTTGTTTTAATTATCTATCACTGCATAACAAACACCCAAAAATTTAGTAGCAAAAAAGCACCACCACTTAATAAATTCATAAGTCTATGAGTCAGGAATTTAAAAAAACAAGACAAAGTAGAAATGGGTGGTTATGTCTGGGACCCCAGCTGGTATGGCTCAAATAAGTGAAATGGACACATCTGGGGTCTCAGTTCTTCTCTACTCAACCTCTCTCAATGCTAGTTTTGATTTTCTCATAACAGAGGGGTCTCAGGGTGGTCAAACATCTTATACAGCAATTTGAACCTCAAGAGACCAAACTGGAAGAAGCTGCCACTCCCTTAATGGCTGGGCTCCAAACTGGCACAGTGTTCCTTCTACCACTATCTGTTGGTTGAATAGGTGTTCGTATTCAATTTAAAAAGGAATAAACCCACCTGTCTATCTTTAATCTACCATGCTAATGTCTTCCCCATTTCTTAACTATTAAAAAAATACCCAGTTCCTGAACAACCAATGGATCAAAAAAGAAATTAAAGGGGAAATATTAAGACTTTTTTTTTAATTTGACAGAGAGAGAGAGGTCACAAGTAGGCATAAGGCAGGCAGAGAGAGGAGGAAGCAGGCTCCCCGCTGAGCAGAGAGCCCGATGTGGGGCTCCATCCCAGGACCCTGAGATCATGACCTGATCTGAAGGCAGAGGCTTAACCCACTGAGCCATCCAGGTGCCCCTAAAGGGGAAATTTTTAAAGTATCTTGAGACAAACAAACATGGAAACACAACATACTAACATTGTGGGATACAGCAAAAGCAGCTTTAAAAGGAAATTTTATAGTTATCAGCCCATACATCAAGAAAATGGAAAGATCTCAAAGAGGCAACCTAACTTTTAATCTCAGAAACTAGGAAAAGAACAGCCCAAAGTTAGCAGAAGGAAAGAACTAATAAAGATTAGGGCAGAAGTAAATGAAAGCAGCAACAAGAAAATAGAAAAGATTAACAAAATTAAAAGCTGTTTCTTTGAAAAGATAAACAAAAATGATGAGCCTTTATCTAGACTATCCAAGGAAAAAGTGAGAGAATACCCAAATCAACAAAATTATAAAGGACGAAGGAGACATTACAAATGATTACACAGAAATAAAAAATATATATATCGTAATAGCCACTATGAGCAATTATATGCCAACAAACTGGAAAGTCTAGAAGAAACACATTAATCTTTAGAAATAGCTTACCAAGAGTGAATCAGGAGGATGAAGAAAATATGAAGAGACAAATTATTAGTAGGGAGACTGAATCAGTAATCAAAAATCTCCCAATGAAGAATTTCTTTGGTAAATTCTACCAAATATTTAAGGAAAAATTAATACCAATCTTTCTTAAACTCTTCTCAAAAGTAGAAGAAAGGGAGTAGTTTCTCCCTTAGTTCAGGAGACTAGCATTACTCTGATACAAAAGCCAGAAAATGACACTACAAGAAAACTAAAGGCCAGTATCCCTGAGGAATATACATATAAATATTCTCAATAAAACATAGCAAACTGAATTCAGCAGCACATTAAAAAGAATAATTCACTGTGATCAAGTTGGATTTATTCCTCCAATGTTTGGATGGTTCAACATAACAAATCAATAAATGTGATATAATGTATTAATCGATGACAGAAAAAATCCTACAATTATCTCAATAAATGCAGAAAAAGCAAGTGACTAAATCCAACATCTGTTCATGATAAAAACTCTCAACAAATTAAGTGAAGAAGAAATGTACCTCAGCATTATAAAGGCCATATACCACAAGCCCACAGCTGACATCAGACTTGATGGTAGAAGTTTGAAAGCTTTTCCTTTAAGACCAAAACAAGTCAGAAGTGCCCTTCTCACTGCTCCTATTCAACACAGAATAGAATACCCAGCCAGAACAATCAGGTAAGAAAAAAAAAAAAATTAGAATTGGCGAGGAAGGAGTAAAATCATCTCCATCTGCAGATGACATTAATTTATCTGGGGGAAACTGTAAAGACTCCACCAAAAAGCTGTTAGATCTAATCAAATCATTAAGTAAAACTGCAGGATACAAAATTAACATACAAAAATCAGTAATGTTTCTGTACACTAAACAAGTTATCTGAAAAAGAAAAATGATCCCATTTATAATAGCACCAAAACCAAAATATTTAGGAATGGATTTAACCAATGGGGTAAAATATCTCTCCAGACTGAAGAGTACAAGATATTGATGAAAGAAATCAAGTACGACTGGAAATCAAATAAATGGAAAAGCTCCATTCTGCACTCTCAGATTAGAAGAATACTGTTAAAACATCTGTACTGCCCAGAGTCATCTATAAAGTCAGAGCAAACTTGATAGAGATTCCAATGCCATTTTTTACAGTTGAAACTTACAGTATTTACAATTCTTATTTGTAACAGAAACTTTACACCTGAAGAAAAGCCTAAAATTTATACAGAACCATAAAAAACCTTGAATAGCCAAAGCAATCCTGAGAAAGAAGGACAATGAAGAGGCATCACACTTCCTGATTTCAAGCTCTATTACAAAGGAATAGTAATCAAAACCGTATGGTGATGGCATAAAAACAGGCACATGGACCGATGGATCAGAATTGGAAACCTAGAGGGTCGCCTGGGTGGCTCAGTGGGTTAAGCCTCTGCCTTCAGCTCAGGTCATGATCTCAGGGTCCTGGGATCGAGCCCTTGCATCGGGCTCTCTGCTCAGTGGGGAGCCTGCTTCTCTTCCTCTCTCCCTCTGCCTGCCTCTCTGCCTACTTGTGATCGCTCTGTCAAATAAATAAATAAAATCTTAAAAAAAAAAAAAATTGGAAAGCTAGAAAACCTAGAAATAAACCCTCACCTGTACAGTCAACTGTTACTCGATAAGGGAGTACAGAATACTCAATGAAGAAAAGATAAGCAGTCTGCAAGTTTGGAAGCTGAAATAAACTTGGCTTCGGGCCTGTTTATCCACTCAGTCACTTGTCCAGCACTTACGAGAGCCCTTACCTTGATGGAGGCTTTAGGGGGACAAAGGTTGAGTGGTGTGGTTTCTGCCCTAGAGAGACTCACAGTCCTCCCAGTTTGACTTATCCTTGGTGGATTTAGAGAGGCCTACAGAAGGTCCCAAGCCTCTGCAGGAGCAGACAAACCACTGGGGAGTAGGACCACAGGTCTGTGATCTGCAGTAGCAAAGCAGAATCCAACCTGCATTCACTCTCTTTCCCTGGATGTTCAGTTGTCAGCTCTAGGCTATCCTGAGCTTTTTGCCAAGAGAAACACACTGTTTGCTTTTTGCAAGGTAAAACAGGGATTCAGCCTCGAGCCTGGATGCTCTGCTCACGGAGACCCACAGGCACCTTCACGTTTGCACTCTCACCCCTGCCTCTTTTCAGCTGTATTTCTGTGCAGAGAAGTTTCCTGTTAAACATTGTTTCTCTGAGCAATCCCTGCCATTCTACGTTTAAATGGTTTAAAACCATTTAAAAATACCTGCCATTTCTTACAGTCTTTTGATGATTTTCGCTTGTAGGAAATTTTACTGAACAAATCTTACCTTTAGACTTATTTAGTTTCAGCAAATTATCGGGCAAAATTTTAAACTGATGCTCTAGCTGGCCACCTTATAAAGATAATGTGGAAGGGACAAGAGCTAAATTCTGCTCCTTGAAGTTGCTTATGTTAGGTTCTTTTGTTTTTTGTTTTTTTCTTTAAATCATACAGGTGTGAGGTTGATTCCCAGTTTGAACCTTGAGCAAGTTCATTAATCAGAGTCCTGAATTTCCTCATCTTTAGAATGGAACAAATGGGGGGGGTGCTGTTTAGCTATGCTATGCAAGATACCAGATGTATAATACAGTGCAAAAGAGTTTCTGACTCAGTTTATAATCTGTTACAGACTGAATAGCACCCACACCTAAATTCATTTGTTGAAGCCCTAATCTCCAATGTGATTATATATGGATATAGGGCCTTTAATTAGTTTCCACAGTTGGGACAAATTTTTCCATCCTTCTTACCCCCAAATAAAATGACTAAATTCCTTCTAAAAGGATACGTTTGCCAGAGAGGAACATCATCAAGTACTTATCTGATGGACTGAAATGTGGCTTGCAGTTAATTATTTCCTTGGGTTTTCATGTTCAAACAATTCTACCTTTTCTGACTTTGCTTGAAGCAGCTGGAACCTGGCTGAGTGAGTCCCATGGGAAAGTTCGTTGAGTTAGGACCCAGTCTAGACCATTCTTAGGTACTACAGTGATCTCAAATACATGGCAGGGAGTAATGATGCTAGCTCCCACGCATTCAGGTTTGCTATGTAGCAGGAAACCCGGTTAAGTATTTCACACATGCAACACAATGTCATCTAAGCTCTGAGCCTCCTCCCCATTTTACAAATGGGAAAACTTGCATGAGAAAGATGCACTTGTTTAAGGTTACAGAAATATGTGGAAGAAGTGGAAATTTACACCTACTTCTACATAACTTTAGCATGCTCCGTAATTTTACCATGGACATATCTATAAATACTATACAGAATGGTTATGTAGGTTTTCAAACTTCAAATCAATAAATTTTATTGATTTTTATATGTATATAGAATTATATACTATATATTACCCTGTCACTTATTTTTAATCAATGTTTTTGAAATTTAATGTTACCACATATCACATCTATTTCACTCATTTTGACAATTACCAAGTATTAGACTTCATAGACATGGGATATGCAACCATTTGTTTAACTAGTCTTCTAATGATAGATATCAGTATGTTTCCATTTTTATTAAAAATCCTTCAATAAATCACTTCATATATTTCCATGTGCACACATAAGATGGTCTCTAGAGTATACACGTAGACATGAACTTATCTCCAGATATATACATGTATAGAGGTAGCTTATGGAATAAGCTTATCTTCACCTTTACTAACCATTGTTCAACAACTGTCAGAACATTTGCACAAATTTAAACTCTCAATAGGACATAAATCTCTTTCCTCATAGCTTTACTAACAGTCAGAAGAAGATATGAATTTAGGCCAAATTGTGATGGGTTTGAAATGTTAATATTGTTTCATTGGCCCTTTTTTGATTAGTAGGGAAAGAAAACATGTTTTCATAGAGTTCTCTCTGGAAAATTGCTCACAGCCTGTTCAAAAACATTTTACTACTAGATTGATTGCCATTTTCCTATAGATTTGTAGTTATCATATATACCATAAGCTAGACATAAGACACTTACAATGTACATAATATTGCTCATACATAATATTGCTCATCTTTTAACTTTGCAATGGTCTCCTCATACCTAAGCTTTAAAGCCTCAGTGTAGTCCAATTTATCAGCTTTTTTTCCTTCATGGCTAGTGCTTTGTGTGTCATTAATAAATTTTCCCATGTCCTGATACATGATAGCCTAAGTTTTTTTTCCCTAAACTTCAGGGTTTTTAAATTTTATATTTTTTATCCATTGCACATATAGTGTGAGCTATATGACGATTTTGCTTTTACTGTTTGCATAATCACTTGTCCCTGCATCATTTGTTAATTGATTTGTAACATTAGCTATGTTATATTCCACAATTCAATCTGTGTAATGGTCTGTTTCTGGGCTGTTATTCATTACTAATTCAGTGTATCCTTTACACAAGGTTTTAATACCATAATAATTCTTGATACCTAGTAGGCAAATACCACTCTTTATTTTCTTCAACTTTTTCTTGGGTATTCTTTGCCATTTATTCTTCCTAATGAAATTTAAGACTCGATTTGTCAATTTTCATGAAACACTGGAAACACTGTTGAGACTTTTATTGGATTTGTTTCAAATTTGTCAATAAATTTAAGGGAAATTGACTTCTTCATAATGAAGTTTCTTATTCATGAAAATATATCACTATCTTATTTTTAATACTTCAAAATTTATAGTTTTCCACAAAATTATATATCTCAATAGTTATTTCTAGATGTAGTATACTTTGTCTTTATGAATGTTATCTGTTTTTACTCTTCTTATCACTTTTATAACAATTAATCCCATGTTGATCCTACGTATAGCAACCTTGATGAAATCTCTTCTTCATTTTGAAAGTACATCAGAGTACCTCCGCAATTCTCTGTGTAGATAATCATAACATCTGGAAAGAATGGAACATTTTTCTCCCTTTCTCTTCTCTGCCAGAGATTTCTTGCCATCTAATCCAAATGACAAGTTTTCAGCTGGGCACATTGCCACTCCTAAAAAACTACATTTCCCAGGCAATTTTGCAACTATACATGTACAGATATGACTTTGTTCTGGCCAATGAGATTTAAGCAAAGCCTTGTGTGGGATCTCAGGGAAAGCTCCTTACATGGGAATTGGTAAGTACCTTGTTCCACTTTGTCCTTCCTGCTGCCTGAAATAAAGATGCCATCGCTGGAAATTCAACTATTATATCTTGGACTACAAAGCAATATGCAAAACTGGTGAAGTTAAAGATGGATTCTGGGCCTCTGATCACTATAAGCTGCTACCCTAGTCCTCATTGATGACCTCTGACTGCCTCTGACTTTCTCTTATTTTTTAAGAAACTATCTTTATAAAGGTATTGAGGTTTTTTCCATATATACAGCTGAAGCTAATCTTAATGGATAAACTTTGCATTTCTTGTTATTTGCTTTCCTTGGGCTATTACATTGTCTCTGACCTCCAGGACTATATTAAATAATAGTGCTCATAGCAGCCCTCTTGTTCTTGTTCTTAACTGTAATAGAAATGAATCAAAATATTCTCCATTAAGTGGGATATTTGCTACAGAGCTTCTGTAGCTATCCTTTCTTATTAAGGGAGGAGAAAGTCATCATTAGACTTCACCCTAGTTAAGTCAGAGAAGTAGCCATAAGCTGCTAAGTAAAGACCTCTCTAAATTAAAACAGGCCATGCATAAGCTTTTAAAGGTTACTTGTCTTTAAAAAAAAAAATTGTAATATGTAACAGGAACATTTACAGTACAAATGAAATCTGTAAATACATGTAACTAAATCTTGCTATATTAATGAAATGACCACAATTAAAACACATCTGAGAATCCATAGAATTACTTTGCAATTGACATTTTTTAAAAAAAATTTTTATTTATTTTCAGCGTAACAATATTCATTGTTTTTGCACCACACCCAGTGCTCCATGCAATCCATGCCCTCTTCAATATCCACCACCTGGTTCCCCCAACCTCTCACCCTCCACCACTTCAAAACCCTCAGATTGTTTTTCAGAGTCCATAGTCTCTCATGGGTTCACCTCCCCTTCCAATTTCCCTCAACTCCCTTCTCCTCTCCAGCTCCCCTTGTCCTCCACACACTATGGAGTATTACGCCTCCGTCAGAAAGGATGAACACCCAGCTTTTGTATCAACATGGACAGGACTGGAAGAGATTATGCTGAGTGAAATAAGTCAAGCAGAGAAAGTCAATTATCATATGGTTTCACTTATTTGCAACTGACATTTTAATCTCTACCTGGCATTACTATGACAAAAAACAGTAGTTTTTGCCTCTTATGAAAGAGATTTTTTTCAATTCATCATTTTTAATTATAGATTTCTATACTTTGCTTTTAAAAAAGGTAGATAATTTAACACAAACAAATCACAAAAATAAATTTCAAATCACATGGTAAATAAAAAGAAGCCACCACATTTAAAGGAAAAGAACCATTCATTAAAGTCTGTTAAGAAATGAAGAACAAGAGGGATCAGAATCAGCAAATCCTCAAAGGATGAGTCAGTAGGAAAATATGTTATTTTTCCAAAACATTCTTTTGTTATGTTCACTGCTAAGTAACATCTTTGATTCCTTTTCAGAAACCAACTATCTTTAAATATCACATACACATTATAATGTTTACTTTTCATGTTGTGTGCAAATACTTTGTAATCCCCATCCCATAAAACCAGGAAAAGTGCCTGGCCACACAGGTCTTTTCTGTGGTATTTTAAACACACATTGGAATTTGTTGGCTACTTGAGCCTGAATTCCAACTGCCACATTTATCTGATGACACAGACAGGATTTGTATTGGCTTCCCAATTTCAATTTTGAAATTTATATGATCTCTGCCCTGAAGAGGACCACAAACCTCAGTTTCATGACACAAAGGATTTGGGATGATTTCATCACAATATTCAGATTTATAGTTATACCAGCAGGACACAAATTTACTTTTGCCCTTGAATATGATAGCACTGTAATGCATACTGTTTCAAGACAGCTTGATCTTTCCATGTCGGGTTCATGTTTTTCATCTTTTGATTCAATTACTTAGAATATAGCCTCAAGGAAGCAGATGGTAAGTGGGTGAATAAAGACCTGAATTGCCATTCCATAATTATTTAGCTTTCTAAGTCCCAGAGATTAGTTGGTAAAGTGGGTTTGTTCCCTCCCCCCCACAACCCCCCGCCCAGTGACAGCATATCTGAATCCTCTCCAAAAGGAGCTGATACTAATGATTACCTTCACTGTACAACTGTACTTAGACAAAACACATATTTCCGTCATGATTGTCAGGTTTTTGTTGTTATTTCTTAGTGGAAATAAATAAGACATCATTCTGCTTCTACCACTGGAGAAAAATGGGAGATTATAGGAAAAGTCAGACATAAGTTTTAAATTTTTTTCCAAGAATTATAGTAAGTCAGTCCTATTCCTGGATGACTTGTGATTTGTCTACATCAAAGGTAGATTACATAGATTTACTTCAAGTGAGGCTAAACTAGGGAAGCAGAAAAAGACTAGATTCATGCTTTGGCATATGTAAAATTAAGTCATATACAATGGCTAATACTTGATTTTCAAAAAGGCCATTTCATGTTGTTCAGCATTAGGAGCTAATATTTATCAAGCACTAAGAATTTTATATGTATTCAATCACTTAATTCTCACAGCCAAGCAGTATAGTAGGTATTACAGTAATTTTTGTTTTGCAGATGACCAAAATAATCCACAGAGGGATTCAGGAATATTCCTTCAGTCGCAGCTAGTAAGTCTTGGAGCTTAGAGGGTTTAGAACCCAGCAGTTCTGGTCTGATGCCCAGGCTCCTGCACCCTGAGATACACTCGTTCTATAGGTAGTCCACAGAATAGGATTAAATTCACACTCCAACTTTGAGGTGCAAAACACTTCCCAAATTACTACCTATTGGCCAAAACGTGCAGCTGAATTCCAAACCCATATATATGACCTGGACAGCTTCATCTTGATGTCCTGCAGACTCGTCCTCAACATCTCTAAAAGAAACCTTAACATCTTCCTCCACAATGCCCCGTGGCCCTTGCCAAAATCCCATGTATTTTCTTGGGCTCCATTTCAAGTTAAGGCAATTTCCAGGGTCAGGTATTGCCACTTCTTGACTCATTCTTATATCTAGCCTCTTCCTTCACTGCCACTACCAAAGTCTTTCATGTGGCAACTACTGGTTTCCTTCAAGTTCAATACAACATCAATTTTAAGTGAATTTCTGAACATACATATCTGATCTTAATCATTTTTCCCTCTTTTTCTGGAGCACACTTGTAGAAGACATTTATCGTAGTCTTTTGCAACTCTTCGTTGATTTTTCCCTGCCACTACTAGTCTCAAGTTTCACAAGAGTGTCAGCTTATCTCTTATTGCAGGGACATCAATATGCCATCATGTTAGGCTGTACATGGGGGTGAAGTTTAAATTCAGTAATATTCCTTTATGTAACTGAGGTGTTTGCATCTATATAAATGTATTCACCTCCATTTCGTAGATTATATGCTTGTCCATTTCTTTACTTCAAGTCTATTCTAGGTCGTTGGGAAGCACAGCAACGGAAACAAAACACTGAGCACCTAATGGCTGCACAGGACTTGTAACTGGTCTAAGATATCAGGAGGCTGACCTTCTAGGACTTATAACTCTCTATTCCTAAATTAGTAAAAACTGATATTTTAAGGCAAATGACAACATCTTTATATCAGTCCCAATTCTTGTGAACTACCTGAGAGAACGTAGGCTTTTATTTCTTCAAAATGGATTCAATAAAATTACTTCATGACATCCTTTCTCTACCTATATAACATCATCTGTATAGTAAGCATCCTGCTTGTGTTCAGAGACACACATCTGCAACTGTATTTGTCATCTACCCACTCCTCGATCGTTATAAATAACCCACTTGATTGGAGATGCCAGTATGTTGTGATTTGTCATGTAAAAGCTGATTTTTAATTTAATGCAATTTTACTTTTTCAGTGTGTTCATTTGTAACATTCTCTGTGGCAGAAAAGGTGCATGCTTTCATGCAGCTATAAATACATCTCTAAAATCTTAAGGGTCGACGGGGTGTCTGCAATCTTCAGGTCCCTATGTTAACTCTCAATAGAATTTGAATTCTGAGAACATTGCAAGGATGTGGGAGATAGTGTTGGTGGCAGGGGCTTAATAAGCAAGAAAGGAGACCAATCTGACTTTTTGGGAAAATGTAGAGAACCAGAGCTTTTACCAGTGGGTAGCTGGGTTCTCCCAGAGAAGGAGTACAAACAGGACCCTTCTTCCCCCATAATAACATGGAACAGTTTCACAGACATCACATTGCACCCTCCTTGTCCTTACTGGTCGCCAAAACTTTACCTACGCTACCCATGACCATGCAGGAAAAGGGTCTGTTATTCTTCCCACCACCCTGGGCTTCACACAATGACTCCTGATGCTGCTTCAGGCTACGCTGGAACACACCACACTCCTTTCTCCTTTGACTCTGTTTGGCTGAGCTTAAGGGAGTGCTGCAAGGTTTACCCTTACGCTGGCATGTACTTGATGGAGGAGACCAAGGGTCCAACTATCCAAAGCTTCTATTACCTTCTACATCACCAGTCCTGCAGTCTGCCCAAAAACAGGGACATGGAACAGTATGCTTGCTGACCAACATTTAATTCCTATGTTTTTCCTCTCTTTTCATGTTTCGTTTAGCAAACTTTAGTCTCAGGGATAGTAAAAACAGGTCTGGACTGGTCCTATGTCCTTCTAGGCTATTTTATGTCTAGTCCTTGGTTTTTCATCTCAAAAGTCGAGAATTCGCCTCACCTGCTGTTTTTGCTGTGTAATCCCTTTCTAGAGGAAAGTAAGTACTAAACATCCTTAATGCTTATTACTGCTTGAAAGAGGAGATAGCTAAAATTACTGAGAAAATAATAGCAGTTACTATATCAAAAGATTGTTACCCTACATGCAATTTCATTGATTGTTTTTAGTATAATTGTAACCTTAATCACTACTATAGTGAAAACTCAATTCTAGTTAATTATAGCTAAAACTTTTAGTATTAGTACAGCATTGAAAGAATAAATTTTTAAACATTCAGCCTTTCTCCCAGTCCTACTGTTGGAATCACACTGTACCTAGAATAGGTTTCCTACATGGGACTCAGCTGATCTTATATTTTTTCCTAATAAGTAAAAGTCATTTTTTATTAGCATACCAATGAATCAGGCTGTATAGATGCCAAATATGACATATGTATTAAATTATACTTTCTTACTCATGTGGTTCAACAAGTTAAAACTAGTTTTAACCAGTGCACCATTTAAATTAATGAGAACTTATTTTACTATGCTGTAGAATAATATGTTAAATAAAGAGGGATCACAGATATTTTTTCACGGGTCATTATTTTGAACCTTTAGACTTTTCAGAAAGTGTATCTGAAAATTGAAAAAGTTGAAATTTCAAAAAAATGAGCAAAAAGACCTAAAAATCCTAAATCCTTTCAGTTGGTTTCTGAAATCAGTTAACCAGGAAATTTGGTGTAATTTTACTCTGGTCAGTTTTAGCCACAATTACCAAAAAACAAATTATTTGTAAACATTGATAATAGTACTTCCTTGGAGAATTATTGTGAGGATTAATGGAAACAGAACAGATACTGGTACATGATAAATTCTTGATATAGGCATAAAAGACATGTTCCTGGTGGCATCCGAGGAAGAAACTATGTAAATTAAGGATGAAACTGTATAGCGAGTGAGACCACCTTGACGTGATGTCCTTGGACTGGAGGCTTCATGACAAGAGACAGACATGCATACAGCTTTAATGGGAAGAAGGGCGGGTAGTTTGGGGTGCCAATGAGGAAGTATGCACAGGTGTTGTGACCATGCATAGGAGACCTTCATGTTGCCAGAGAGTGGCCTGGACATGCAAAGCATGTCTTCACAAAAGTGGAGATGCACAGGCGGGATAATTTACCGTGGAAAGAAAAAGAATAAAGGGCAAGTAAATTCAGAGGAAGTTGCGTGGAGGGCAGCAAGGTCTTAGTAATGACAGTAAGACACCAAACCAATGAGTTCCTAGCTGCGTACTTTCTTCTGCAAAGCCAGAAGCAGATCAAAAGCAGGACCCAGACACTGTCAAGGACATATTTGGCTGCTAGAATTTACAGAGGGTAAGTCATCAAAATTAAATAGATATAGCACTTCCAAAAATGCATACTGTATAAAGTATTACTTTTCTTAAATAAATGTGTACCTGATTCAAAGTTTCAGTTAAGAATTCTGAGAACTGGTGTAAGACTATGGACTCTGAAAAACAATCTGAAAGTTCTGAAGGGGCGGGGGTGGGAGGTCGGGGTACCAGGTGGTGGGTATTAGAGAGGGCACGGATTGCATGGAGCACTGGGTGTGGTGCAAAAATAATGAATACTGTTATGCTGAAAATAAAAAATAAATAATAAAAAAAAGAATTCTGAGAACTATTTGGTGAGGTTGGTAAGTACTGTATCTTTAAAAAAGAAACATGTTCAAAAGGCAGAAGAAATTTTAAGCATTAAAACAGAAAAAATATTCTGAGAACCAGTTACATTTTTATAAACCATCTGGTAACAGGCAAAGTAGGGGGAAAGTGTATCTGATGAGGTTAATTTGTCATTTCTGAATTCAGAATAAAATTGAGCAGGAGGGATGTGCAGAACTGAAATAATAGGAACAGCAGTTCCATAAAAATATGTAAATATTTGTATGTGAAATTTTTGACATTTTAGAAGTTATTTCAGACCAATTTATCTTCCTCAAGACTGTTAAACCTTCCAAGTCATTTGATAAATTAGATAAAATATGTTATTAAGTCATTATTCTGGGGTCATTAGTCAGTGCATTTAAGACCGCAATCAGTTTGGGGGCTAACAGTGGGGGGCTTTATAAACCAAGGTCCTTAAACTGTGTTTCCATGGAGCATGTGGAAAACAGAGTTGAAGACCCTTCCACCTACACACAAGGGCGAGTCCTCCCCACTCAAGCTTTGCCTCCCAGTCTTCACAAACCTCCCACCTCAACTTCTCTTTGTGCTTAGGAGTCTTACCATTTCTCCCTTGACAGCACCACTGTACATTGATCTCTTTCCTTCCTAAAAGAGAACTCTGAAGAGAAAAATGGCAAATGTTAGAGAAAAATCAGTCTGCTTTGTTTAAATATATCCTTGAAATTTAAAGGGAGAGCTTAATTTAGGTTCAATTTAAATTGTTTGCTTTCCTTGGAGTCTTACTAGCTTACACATGTAATTGGTTGTGATTATTTAACCTTTTATTTAATGCCTGGCTTTTCTAACACAGTGAGCACTTTGAAGGCCGTTTCTGTCTTATTTTTAGATCCCTGGTAGCCATCACAGTGCCTAGGGCACAGTAGGCCTTGTGAAGTTGTGTGGACGGGAGGTTTTCTTAGAAATGCACTCATCTCTCATTCATCCATTCAGCGTTGTATATGAAAGACACAACTCCAGCAGTGGAGTTACAGATGGAGACAAAACAATGTTCCTACCCTAAAGGAGCTCACATTCTAGGAGGGGACACAGATAAAGATGAAATACATAAATGGAAGACATAACTTCAGGTACGGATAAAAATGATGAAGAAATGAGTAGCGTATGGATTGAGAGAATGATGGTAGAATGATGGGAGTGGGGACCTGCTTTAGACAGAGCTCACTGTGAAAGCAAAACAGAGAGAGGGGACAGCCAAGTCCACAGGAAGCAGCACATGGAAGGTCTTAGAATTCTTGGTGAGGATTTCTTCTGAGTTTGATGAGAAGCCATTGGAGGGTTATGGTCAGAGAAATGAGGTAATATTGGTTTACCTTTTAAAAGAAGCACTTGGGCTATTATATAGTAGAGCAAATGGGTGTCAAGGAGAATGGTTCAAGTTTTGTAGCCATCTAGAAGGGCTGCCAAGTGGTCATATCTGAGCTGGGTCTACAAGTGAAGATGACGGTTTTTCATGATGGTGTTTGTATGCTAGATGATCAGTTTAGCACTTATAACTATATAATTCTTAATACAAGCTTTTGTGAAAAGGAGGTCATAATTCTTATCCTGTCACATAAAGGTGTTCTGTTTGGTCCATCTCCTATACAGCAGCACATTTGAGGAAATAAAATCGAACGTTCTAAAAACTGCCTGGTAGGAAATTCAAACTGTCATTAAATACTGTTGGAAAAATACTACAGGAGATCATTTGTGTGACACAACCAACTCTCATCAAGCCTCCTTTCACCATCATCGTTTCCTGTTTCTTATGGGGCTCAATGGACACTCTTCCTTCTGTCTCTTCCCTCTTAGTTCTCAGCTGCTCAACCGGGCAGCAGCTCATCGCCCTCTCTTTCCATAGGTTTGTCAGTTTGGAGATCTCTCTGTCTCAACATTCTTGGCTTCTGTGAAGTAGATCGGGGTACCGGTCTGGATGTCTTTGACTTCTCCTCTCTGCCCATTATATCGCTCAGCACAGTGAGGGCTTTGAGACTCCTACACCAATACATGCTGGCCTCTTCCATTTGCTGCATCTCATGAACCAGAAAATATAGGTCTAAAACATCTAGAAATCAGCCTAACTAAAATTTAAATTAGAAATGTAAATAGGTTACTTTGAAGAACAATATCTATAAGTAATCATTTTGCAGTTTGTTGAACAGAATTGAAATACTTGTACTCATAAATAATTGTCTTGAAAATAAAAGGATCGTTCTTCTGCCATCAAATACACCACACATTATTTAGGGCTGAGAATGCTTTAAACTTTCAACTGATTAAGGAATCATTTTGAAAACAAATTTTGGGCCCTCGACTTGTCCTTATCTTGATGATCCTATTTCTCAATTTTTATTGTCTTTTTAGGTTACAGGTTTTTCTATTAATTATTCTAGATTTATGTATTTACATTTACTTATTTTTAGAGGGAGAGAGAGAGAGAGAGAGAGAGCAAGCTGGGGGAGGGGCAGAGAGAAAGAAATAGAGAGAGGATCTCAGTAAGACTCTATGCTGATCGTGGAGCCCAACGCAGGGCTCGATCTCACGACCCTGACATCATGACCTGAGCCAAAACCAAGACTTGGATTCTCAATGGACTGAGCCACCCAGGTGCCCCTCTAAATTTATTTTTTTATTCATTTAATTATTAAGTATTATTATACCAGTTAATTAGTATTTAAAATACAATAATACTCCTTGGTCACAAAATTATGGAGACTTGCACTTCAGTAAAACATATATGCTTACCAACAGAGAAAAAGAATTGTTAGATAGCTCTGCAAATATTTTAATGATTTGTATAATTACAATTTTCAGTTCCCTCTAATATACTCAAAATTGCTCAAGTATTAAATATGACACTATAATTGTGCCTTTTAAACCTCTTACCTTGAAAAAAATTAACCATATCAAATCTTTCTCAAATATATATATTTTTAAGATTTTATTTATTTATTTGACAGAGAGAGAGAGAGAGAGAGCGCGCACAAGTAGGCAGAGTGGCAGGCAGAGGGAGAGGGAGAAGCATGTGCTCTGCTGAGCATGGAGCCCAATGAAGGGTTCAATCCGAGGACCCTGGGATCATGACCTGAGCCAAAGGCAGATGCTTAACTAACTGTGCCACCTAGACATCACTTATATTTTTTTTTTCACCTATGATCAACTGCTTATTATGAGCTTGCTGAACATTACTCTATATAAATACATATGTAAGAAAGGTCATTTCAGAGACACAAATGAAACATAAACCAGGCACATTTTTAAAAATAACTTATTTTCTGTTAATAATCATTTAATATAAATGGAAAACATAGAAAAATGTATAAAAATAAGAACAAAATCACCCAGAATATGACCACAAAGATAAAACACTCCTTTTGATAGGTTTTCTTTCAGTCTTTTTTTTTCTATAAATACATAAAATGACTACCATTTACCCTTTTAAGTATCTTTTCTACAGTTTTGTATCTTGTTCTTCCTACTTAACATTGTGTCATTAGCATTTTCTGTATCAATTTTTTTTAATACAACTCACTTTGAAACAGAATAATTTAAGTAAGAGATCTGAAGGATACATAGCAGGATAATGTTCTCCTAAGCATCTCAAGGGAAGATGATGGACTGTATTTGGCCTATAGAGGTAGGGAGGGCTTCACAGAGGAGGTGTCTGAGCTGAGGAGTTGTGATGGTTAAACATGTGTCAGTTTCACTGGGCCCTAGGGTCCCAGACTTTTGGTTAAACATTATTCTACAAGGGCCTTTCCAGAGGAGATCAAAATTTCAGTTAGATTATAACTTTTAGTTGTAAGTTCTGGTAACACAATGTATAGCATAATGACCATAGTTAATGAAACCAGGTTGTATATTGGAAAGTTGCCAGAAGAGTAGATTTTAAACTTTCATTCACATGATAAAAATTATAACTAGACATGGGTATGGCTGGTAACTAAACTTATTGTGGTAATCATTTCACGGACACATATGCATCAAATTTCTGTTATATACCTAAAACTAATGATACAATGTCATGTCAGTTTTGGGTCACTTATATCTCAATTTTAAAAATATGAATGTGAGTGGTACCAAAAAAAAAAAAAAAATCCCACAAGTATATGAGTTGCTGAGCAAAGCAGATGGTGCTCCTTAATGTGGGTGGGCCTCATCCAGTCATATGAAGTCCTGATAGAATGAACAGGCTAAGAGGGAACGTATTCTGCCTGTTTCAGCTGAGACACCAGTCTTTTTCTGCCTTTGAACTTGAACTGAACATTGGCTTTTCTAGGGTTTTGAACCCCTTAGTTTTTTAATTGGAATTCATACCACTGGCTTTCCTGGTTCTCAGGCCTTTAGTCTCAATCACACCATCAGCTCTCATGGGTCTCCAGCTTGCCAAGTGCCTTATCTTCGGACTTCTCAACCTCCATGATCATGTGAGCCAATCTCTTATAATAAATCTCTTCCATCTATCTTTACATCTCTA
>NC_081558.1:140545980-140555736 GCF_022355385.1 Mustela nigripes | reverse complement strand
GTGAAAATATATGCATGTGTGTGCATGTATGTGTATATGTGTGTGTATGGTTTCCATGGAGATCCCTAGAAGTGTAAGAAAAAAAAAAAGAAAAAAGATAAAAGAAAATAAAAAGGAAAGAAAAAGAAAAAGAGCTAATCAAGCAGCAGAACACCAAGTACAAAGACCAAGAAAGGAAAATAAACTCTATCTGCTTGAAGAAAAGGGGAGAAAAGGCCAGAGGTCTAGATAACAGATACAGTTGGTAGGAGGTGGAAGTGGAGAGGGGGGCAGAGGCCAAAGCCCACTGATAAACTCCTCTCCTGAAAGTTGTACCTGTATCTGTTTCCCCACCATGACTATATGGTAGTTATACTACAAAGTCTAGTAGACTACATTGGCTAGGTTAAAGGGTACAGGTACAGTTAACTGGACATAAACAAAAAAACTGAGAATAGTGTGTAAAAACAGGGTATGCTAGGATGATAAGCTTCCATGAGAAAACAGAGACATCAAGGATAGAACATGTGAGCTTTAAAGTAAGCTGTGTTTTGGAAAACACTGCACTTGGCTATCAGGCAGAGTAGTAATACTCCGGGATCACAGATTTTATTTTTTGCAAGACTATATCTACAGTTTGAGATTTACAAGTTAAGCTACAATTAATCTCAAATTAAGTGTATATTCATACATTATTCAATCTATACCAGGCAGAAACATTTTATTCACTTGGAACATGCAAGGAGGAATTTGAAATGGAGGAATTTCAACTGATATATCCATACTCTCGACCTGATTAAAACTGATCAATATTTGTTTCCTAATTTCGGGGTCAGAGCCCCTTCGAATGTGATCAAGAAAGCTAAACAACATCAAGAACTCTGGATAGATCTATTAAGATTTTAAAAGTATATATAAGACAGCAAGAAATAGCCGAATTAGGAGTATCAGACAGGAAACTCAAGCTCACAAAGAATTTGGCATCTTGAGAGCATGTACTTACTAAGACACAGGTAGCCCATGTCTTGCGCTTTGTCTTGCATAGAAGGCTTGTCACTCTCAGGTCATCTCAAGTTTAAGGTCAGTCTGAGAAGTGATCTGTGCCTGTTGTTGGTCTGGCCACAAGTGGGTGAGAAATGTAGTTGAGGCTCTTAAAGTTTCAGCCCACATCCATCCAGAATTTTAAGAGGGTTAAAAAATCACAACGCTTTTATACAATTCATTGAATTCTAACAATGTTTAGCAGTTTTTACAGAAGCTAAAAAATTTACTCAACCTACAACTAACAAATAATGGAGCCAAAGCTAAACCCAGGTTGCTTTTGTGACTCAGCTCATTTATAATGCCATCAAGTCTGATTATGGGAAGAATGATTAGATTTAGGGACAGTTGGAAAATCATCTCTCTCATTTTTTTGCCCCATGAAAGATAAAAACTGAATATTAAAAAAAACCCTATCTTACCCAAGATAAGAAAACAAAAGAGAGCTGGAAATAAACTCCAGAGTCCCTAGGAAGGATTGTAATTTGATTTTCTGTATTTGACATTTAGTTACTAGTGAGTTAGGTCTTTTAAAAGTTTTGTAATATTCAAGTTCCTGAGATTTTTAGAAAAATAGAAACTTTTGTAGGAAACCATTTCAAACCTTATATGCATTTCTGAAAATTTTCTAAGTTCACTCAGATTCGCAAGGAATTGTGTTTATTTAGGTGTAAGTTTCAAATACCAGTCCATTCAACTCCACTATTTATTAAGAACCCATTATATGTAGATTATGGTGCTGAATTAGATATATTGTATCCAAATTATCCTGTGATTTCTCATGCTCATTTCTAGAGCTTTATTCTTCAGAGAATGCTTTCTGATCAGTGAAATGGCAATGTGTATAAAGGTTCTAGAGATTCCTATAAGAAGTGAAAAAATATTAACTCTACTATAAATGCTAGTGGAATGGATAAAAGAAATTAAGTATGTTCCAATTTTGACTAACTTAGAAACAAGTACTCAGTACAAATGACATGCTGAATGATTTCAGAAATAGCTACATTGTTTTCCATTCC
Organism: Mustela nigripes; assembly: GCF_022355385.1. Taxonomy (NCBI): domain Eukaryota; kingdom Metazoa; phylum Chordata; class Mammalia; order Carnivora; family Mustelidae; genus Mustela; species Mustela nigripes. The sequence goes on along the minus strand of NC_081558.1, from coordinate 140,553,697 downwards.
TGAATTATAGAGTGGAAGATACAAGCCAGAATATGTTCATTTCTTCTTACCCTGGGAAAAAGTTAGGCAAGTCTATAAGTTAAATGATTTGTACACATTGGCAATAACTTACATGATTTTTAAATAAAAGGACTGAAAACTTACACATTATGCAGTCATAGAGGAATTTGAAACCATATCCTTTCCCTGTTCACAGGCTAGCCTGCTAAAAAACCTAACAAAATGAAAGACTACCAAATGACATTAACAGCCAAAAGATATACATTTATAAAACATAGTATGTTCTAAAAAAATTATTCTCACTTGTTTGTAACTGTTCACATGTATTATACCACAAAAGTAAACAGTATCTAAAGCCCTTCTATTCATGCTTAAAGTTCACAAAGTGTCAAATTAATTTTTTTATGTTTCATATTGCTCTAGCTAGATTTTTTTTTCTTTTTTAACTTATTGTGAGTTACAGACTATATTCCTAGGAATATAAATTATAGGTACAGTTTAAAGGATATAATGGAATAAATATCCATGTATTTAACCCTTAAAAAATAGGCCATTTTTAGAATCAGAGGAGCCTTCTGCTTGCCCTTTCCTGATCTAATTCTCCTTTTGCCTTCCTAGGGAGCGACTGTCTCAAATATATGCTAATCATTCTCTTGCTTTTTTCTTCTTCTTTTTTAAAAGATTTTATTTATTTATTTGACAGACAGAGAGAGATCACAAGTAGGCAGAGAGGCAGGCAGAGGAAGAGGGGGAAGCAGGCTCCCTGCTGAGCAGAGAGCCCGATATGGGGCTTGATCCCAGGACCCTGAGACTATGACCTGAGCCCAAGGCAGAGGCTTAACCCACTGAGCCACCCAGGTACCCCACTCTTACTTTTCTCTTATTTGTGTATCTTTAGGCAATAGATAGATAAAACTAAATATTATTATATACAATATATATAACACTCATCAGAAAATTTTTATATAATTATATAAATTGTAAATATTGTTTAGTTTTATATATCTTTGCACTTTACCCATATGATTTTATCTATCTTCTGTGACTTTTTCTCCAAAATTTATGAATGAGCTGTGTTTCATTGTCACTGATATAGAGTATCCAAATTATTTGAATAAATCATAATTTACTCATCTGTTCTATAGACGGTGAATGTTTGAGTTTTGTAGTGGGGGAGGGTTGCTTTCATGAACAAACCCTTAGGAAGATTTCTTTGCTTTCAGGAAAATGGGCACAGAGTGATACAAATGTTTTCAAACCTGATTATATCTATAACATTAAGAAATGGTGTTTTATTATTATAAACAACTTTACAGAATAGGGGTAACTACTCTGGAAACTTACATGAATATAATCTTGTTTTATAATGTTGGTGTGTGTCTACTTTGAAAATAAACCAGAAAATGTTTCTATATAATGTTTTACATAATTGTTCCTGGAAAGAAAAAAAAAATACCATGTAAAATAAATAGTCCAAACTGAGCTTATAAGCTTTATTTGCTATACTGAAGGAACTCAAAAATTGGTATTTTCTTGTGAAGTAGCGGTAATTGCTCCACGCCTATAACTTCCCTTAATTTATCCTTGGTAATGTCACAATACCCCCAAGCCATGTGTGCTTGGCATATCTTTTAGATCCTGGGCTCTCTAACAGCTGTGTGGCCGCATGCAGCTTGACAGTGCTTTACCAAGGGCACACCTGTGAAGGCTCATCCTTCTGAGCTTGCCATTTACTCCAGCACAAATGGTCAGGAGAGCCCATGGCCGTGTTTAATATGAACACCCAGAGTAAGGATCTAATGTCATTGAGCAGTAGCCAAGCATTTGCAAGTGGATCTTTCCTAGTGTATGTTTATCTAGTTGTCTATTTCACATCTAAAATATATGTTCCGTACAAAAAGCAAAACAGAGCTATGATTCATTCCTTATTTTTGTATCCTTAATTATATTGAGGTACACTGATCCAACAGCTTCAAGCTGCTTTTACAATGAAAACATAATCTGATGAATATAAAAGTTGTTTTTAAAAACTGGATAAAAAAATTTAAAGGGAGATTTGATGTGTTTTATGCAGTATTTAAACACAAGCAATTACTTTTACCAACAGATCCTGTAGCAGTACCAACTGATCTATAGGACTGTTTAAGTATAGGAGACAGTCATTTACTCAGGCAGATGCCTGTGAACATTTTGTACACTGTCTCACAAGAAAAAAATAACTTGAACTGAGCATTTAATGTTTGACACATGTCCAGTGAAATAGACACATAGTAGAAATCTGACAGGATAGCTTACTTTATTATAATTTACCTATTGAAAAAATATTCACTAAACATCAACTACATGCCAAGCCCTGTTCTTCAGGATAGAAATACAAAGAAGAACAAGAGAGCCAATGCCCCTGCCTTTGAGAATTGAATACTCCAATACAGTGACAATCAGTAGGTAAGCAATGCAAAACATTAACAACAAATGTTATATGTATGTAACACATATAGTATACACATACATAAGTGATCAGATAGATTAGATATTGTGCTTAGCATCCTGATTGAAACAGAGTGCTATGACAGAAAATGCACGTCAACTGCTTTAGAAACTTGGCTAGAAAAGCCCCTCTGAGGAAGCAATATTTATAATCATGATGGGCTTTTCTAACAGCGCAATGTGTACAGTTTTCACCTTGTGCCTTGTGTTGATATTTCCTAAGCCTGCTATTGATCTGAGAAGAAATTTAATAATACTTTTCATATGTATTCTATTTGAGTATCTGTTTATCAACTCATCATTTTAAGTCACAGTTTATTTTAAACTCCTTTTCATTCAGAATTTGTTATCAAATAAGTTTGACAACATAATTTATTGGTGAAGCTAATGTTTACCTCTGCACATCTTAATGGGATTTATTTCAATTTAAATCCATTATGGGCATAACTATGTTTCTTGCCTCCCCTGCTAGACTGTTGGCTTCATGAGGCAGAAAGCTGATCTCATGCCTAGCATAAGGCATGGTGTATGGTGAGGAATCATTCTCCTTTTGAAGAATTACTCAAAAGAAGTTTCTAAGATAGATATTAGAGGTATGATCTCTTGCCATTATTACACTTATTTTCTCCTCAATAGTACCTAACTTTGCAGATATTATTTCTACTATTGATTGCACAACCTCCATCACTCTTCACAATGGTGAAGGCTAGACACCTTAAAAAGAAAACATGAAAAATGTATCTTGATTGTCCCTTGCCAAAGAGCTGGTGGTGATGGGGAAAGCTATTTCTGAGCATTAAGTAGATACCATTTGTGCTTGGTTTCTCTATTCACTTAAATGTTCTGCTGAAGGTCCCTTTTTATTTTATAGGAAAGCAAAGTCTAAGAGAAACTGAAATGGAGATTTCTTTGCAGAGCTGTATCAGATTCCAGCCAGCCAAAGCATCCACACTGCTGTTGGAATTGGGGTGGGGAGGAGAACAAGAGGCTTGGGCACCCCGGAGGAGCAATATGACAATGGTAGTAGGTAAAAATCATCAGTAACTGATAGGAACACTGCTGGATTTTGAAAAGTATTATGTGCTTCAATTTTTCCATGCTTTAATTAAATTTAATTATGAGAGTTGTGTGTGCATACCCTATTAATGCTTGGTCAACATAAAAACGAACCCATTTCATATATTTTTCTGAATTCCTTGCTCTCATCCAAAGAATTGCTTTCTATGGTGAATCATTGTTCATGGCTGATAAAAAAAATACCCCAAAATACCCCCACAAGCTCTTGGGGAGGACTTTATAACATGGGCCCTCTCATATACTGGTAATTGGAAGTATAAATTCAGTATAACAAATGTTATGTGTCAGGCATAGTTCTGGGTGCTGAGACTATGACAGGGTGACAAACAAAATCTTTGTCATCATGGAGTTTGCATTTTAACTGGGAAGATACAAGTGCATATATAATAGAAAAGCTGCTATTTTATGCAAGGAAAAATAAAGCGGGTTAAGGAGAATGGGAAGTGTTGGAGTTTGAGGAAGGGGTTTCATATCTTAGTGTGTTGGAGAAGATCTGACTTGTGAGCAGAGTTGTAAAGCAATAAGAAAAACCAGCCATACAGGTATTTGGAGAAAGATTACTCAAGACTGAAGAATGAAATGCTGAACTCTGACGTTTGAGCAGGCCTACTGTGTCAGGAAGCTGAATAGAATGAGTAAATCATAGGCTCGGATGCCAGGGTCCAGGTCTGAATGAGATGGAAATCCTCTGATTTTTGTTTCAAAGGTGTTTTTAAATAGCAGTAAGAAGACCCATTTTAGAGATTCCCTCTAGCTTCTGTATACCATATTTGGGCAACATTGATAGAAAAGAATAGGAATAGGAGGTCATTATCATGAGCCAAGCAAAAGACAGTAGTGATAGGGACCAGTGGGGGTAGAAATGGAGGTGTGGAAGTGGTCAAATTCTAGATATATTTGGAAATATGATTTGGTGGTATATAAAAAAAGACTTTTTTCTTTGGATGGATGGTTCTAATATTTTTGGCCTGAACAACTCTATGGAGAGAACTTGTCATTATATCAGGTAAGAAAAACTGCAGAAGAAGCTGGTTTGAGGGGAAAACACCTAAAGTTGTTTTTTTTTTTTATATGATCAGTTTGAAATGCCTATTAGAATTCCAATTAGAATTGTTAGTACAGCAGCTAGAGCTCAAAGGGAGGGATCCAGGCTGGAGATTTGATCTTGGGATTGTCAAGATACAGATGGAATTCAAATCCATAAGACTGGGTAAGATTTTTTCAGAAGTCCAACTACATGGAGACTGGAAAATAAACAGAGTTAGAGTACAGGTGCTGGATTCCATTTCCTATGAGAGAACAATTTGGCAAAGAAGAGCATGAACTCAGGGGTCAATGTTTGGGTTCAAACCATAGTTTCAACATGGATGGGCATAGGGCATTGGCCATGAAGCATAGGTCAATGGCAGGTTTATAGTTACCCATCTCTTAGAATTATTGTGAAGATTAAATGAGGACCTAAACACAAATTACTTAACACAGAAGTGGCAAATAAGGGTTAATCATCAACACTGTTATCAATACATGACAACTTCTATGGAAAAACACATAATACATATATTAATGATCATTCAAGGATAAAAGAAAGTGGTAGACAGGAATTCAAGTTATTTATACCCAATGCAGCACCAACTTTCCTTCTACCCCTTCATGCACTCTTTTATATAGACCTCCATATAGTCCTTATAGATGTCAGCCATATAGTCCATATCTCTTTCCCATGTTTAAATTTCTTGATTTTTTATTTCAATATTGCTGTGTTTATGGTAATATCATAAGAAGATCTGGGCTTTTAAATGGTTTGTACTACACGTACAAGCCTAAAGTTATACATATATCTCAGTCATTCACTGGCCAAGGGATCTTGGTTGGAAGGAACAAATCAGGAGAACTAATCCATAGACTATACCAAGTAAGTGAACAGGAAGTCAAAGATCTGCCTTTAAGTGAAAGGGAAACCAGAAAGGCATGCAGAAAGGGGTGGAGTGATGCAGGGCCACCATGGAGAAGCCAGAGAATAATTGAGATATTCTCCAGAAGATGAAGAGTGAGACGAGAATACTAATGATACTAAAGTCTGACCTGGGAAGGGTTGTTTGCTTCTAATATTAAGAGTGACCAATAGATCTGCACAAACTAGGGACCTGTAGCTTTATTATTAAAAGACAGTGATTTGGGGGACACCTGAGTGCTAAGTCAGTTAAGCATCAAACTCTTGGGTTCAGCTCAGGTCATGAATTCATGGGTCATGGGATCAAGGCCCACATCATGCTTGGGCTGCCTGAAGATTCACTCCCTCTGCCCTTGCACCACCCCCTTCACTCACACATGCACACTCACTCTGTTGCTCTAAAAATGAATAAATCTTTTTTTTTTTTTTTAATTTCGTTTCAGCGTAACAGTATTCATTGTTTTTGCACCATACCCAGTGTTCCATACAATCTGTGCCCTCTCTAATACCCACCACCTGGTACCCCAATCTCCCACCCCCACCCCCGCCGCCCCTTCAAAACCCTCAGATTGTTTTTCAGAGTCCATAGTCTCTCATGGTTCACCTCCCCTTCCAATTTCCCTCAACTCCCTTCTTCTCTCTATCTCCCCTTGTCCTCCATGTTATGCTCCACAAATAAGTGAAACCATATGATAATTGACTCTCTCTGATTGACTTATTTCACTCAGCATAATCTCTTCCAGTCCCGTCCATGTCGCTACAAAGGTTGGGTATTCATCCTTTCTGATGGAGGCATAATACTCCATAGTGTATATGGACCACATCTTCCTTATCCATTTGTCCATTGAAGAGCATCTTGTTTCTTTCCACAGTTTGGCGACTGTGGCCATTGCTGCGATAAAGTTTGGGGTTCAAATGGCCCTTCTTTTCACTACATCTGTATCTTTGGGGTAAATACCCAGTAGTGCAATTGCAAGGTCATAGGGAGGCTCTATTTTTAATTTCTTGAGGAATCTCCACACTGTTTTCCAAAGTGGCTGCACCAACTTGCATTCCCACCAACAGTGTAAGAGGGTTCCCCCTTCTCCACATCCTCTCCAACACATGTTGTTTCCTGTCTTGCTGATTTTTGCCATTCTAATTGATGTAAGGTGGTATCTGAATGTGGTTTTAATTTGAATCTCCCTGATGGCTAGTGATGATGAACATTTTTTCATGTGTCTGATAGCCATTTGTATGTCTTCATTGGAGAAGTGTCTGTTCCAAAATTGAACCAGGAAGAAACTGACAACCTGAATAGACTGATATCTAATAACGAGATTGAAGCAGTGATCAAAAACCTCTCAGAAAACAAGAGCCCAGGACCTGATGGATTCCCTGGGGAATTCTACCAAACTGTCAAAGAAGAAATAACACCTATTCTCCTGAAGCTGTTTCAAAAAATTGAAACAGAAGGAAAGCTTCCAGACTTTCTATGAAGCCAGAATTACCCTGATCCCCAAACTAGGCCAAGACCCTAGCAAAAAGGAGAATTTCAGACCAATATCCCTGATGAATATGGATGCTAAGATTCTCAACAAGATCCTAGCAAACAGGATCCAACAGCACATTAAAAAGATTATCCATTATGACCAGGTGGGATTCATCCATGGGCTACAAGGATGGTTCAACATTCACAAATCAATCAATGTGATAGAAAAAATTAATATGAGAAGAGAGAAGAACCACATGGTCCTCTTAATTGATGCAGAAAAAGCATCTGACAAAATCCAGCATCCGTTCCTGATTAAAACACTTCAAAGTATAGGGATAGAGGGCACATTCCTGTAAAATCTATCTATAAAAGACCCACAGCAAATATTATCCTTAATGGGAAAAAGCTTGCAGCCTTCCCTTTGAGATCAGGAACACGACAAGGATGCCCACTCTCACCACTCTTGTTCAACATAGTATTAGAAGTCCTAGCAACACCAATGATACAACAAAGAGAAATAAAAGGTATCCAAATTGTCAAGGAAGAAGTCAAACTCTCTCTCTTCACAGATGACATGATTCTTTATATGGAAAACCCAAAAGACCCCACCCCCAAACTACTAGAACTCATACAGCAATTCAGTAATGTGGCAGGCTACAAAGTCAATGTACAGAAATCAGTGGATTTCTTATACACTAACAATGAAAACACAGAAAGGGAAATTAGAG